>NC_140383.1:22262500-22382500 GCF_054491055.1 Hypomesus nipponensis
CTGAGTCAGAGAGCTGCTGGGAGGAAGCTTGTCTCCATCTGGAGTCACATGGGTCTCCAGGAGGTGTGTGTGTGTGTGTGTGTGTGTGAGGTGCATCATGTCAGGCGTGATCCATCACCCCTGAGAGAGGCAAACAGACAGAGATGCATGAGTGTGTTCTTCACTGAGATCTTCTCTGTTGCTGGAGCAGGACCTGCTAACTTGAAGTCTGCATGCCCTGGTCTGTTAACTTGCGTTTCCTGCGACCGACGTGATGCTATCACAGCTAGAGACCGGAGAGAGATAAGAGAGAGACCAGAGAGACCAGAGAGACCAGGGAGACCAGAGAGACCAGAGAGACCAGAGGGATCCAATGATCTCTCCCTCGAACCTGGTGTCATCAGACCTGTCCTGATCCTGTCAGGACAACCACATGTGCTGAGGTTTTGGCCTGTTCCCACACTGTCCTCCTCTAGGAGCATTGTCTGGGGGTTGCCTTTTTCTCTCCTCCTCTCTCCTCATGTTATGGTGAAACTTTTCTAGTTGACGCCGAAAATGGCTGCCTAGGTAGGCTCTCCTGCCAAAGTAAATTCCTTGTCTGTGCAAACTTTCATGGCTAATAAACACCAATTCTGATTCGGATTTTGATTTATACCGTCTATCTATACAAACCAGCCTCTAGGACGTCCTCCAGACCAGCCTCTACTCCAGCCTCAGTTACTGCTGAAGGGGAGAGGATGGATTGCGGGAGAAGAGGACTAGACAGGAGAGGACTCAATGTCTGTGTTTCCTCTGTCTCTTAGGCAGAGAGACAGACACACAGGCGTACAGATCAAGACAGACAAACAGGCAGACAGGCACAGGCAGACAGACAGACAGACAGACAGACAGACAGACAGACAGACAGACAGACAGACAGACAGACAGGCAGACAGACAGACAGACAGACAGACAGACAGACAGGCAGGCAGGCAGGCAGGCAGGCAGACAGGCAGACAGGCAGATAGGCGGGCAGGCAGACAGACAGACAGACAGACAGACAGACAGACAGACAGGCAGGCAGGCAGGCAGACAGGCAGGCAGGCAGATGGGTCCTTGGAAGTGTTTTTTGTCACGGGGGTTCCCCTTTCAAGGAGGAGCGAAGCGGCCTTAATGGTTGGAGGTGGCAGGTTCTAATGTGAGAGTGCCTGCCGCAGAGCAGAGCAGATGGTGGGGGTTCAGTAACGTGAGCTGGGGGGGCAAGGTAGGGAGGCTCTGAGGAGGTGCTGGCCTCAGCCAATTAAGACTGGGGCCCCGAAGAGGAGGGGGAACCGGAGTGTGGGAAATAGATTCAGGTTGTTTAATGGGGAATGAGTGTGTGTTTGTGTGTTTGGGAGGGTGGGGTGGGGGTGGGGGGGGGTGCATTGTGATTATCTTCAGTAGAGGGGAAAAATGACTTGCCCATAAAACAAGAACAACCACCAACAAAAAGCCAGCTTGTGTTTATTTGGTCGTGCCTGTGCAGTAAAACAACTATGAATTTACCTGCCTTGATTTCCAGTCGTTATGCCCCTAATTAATGACGTGTGTGTATTAATTACGTGTGTGTATTAATTACGTGTGTGTCTCCCCAGGGGAGTCGGGCGTGGCGCCGAGGGAGGAAGGCGTGGACCTGATGGACGTGTTTGCCATCAAGGTGAAGCGGCGGCGCTCCGCCGGCCAACAGACCGGAGGCACCCTGCTGGGCATCACGCTGTTCCGCTGCCGGAGGAAGGGGCTCAAGCTGAAGGACCAGGCCGTCCACCTCAGCAACATGAGCGAGGACCACTGTGAGCTCTGGTTCAAGCATCTCAAGGAGCTGCTCTCCGGTACGTGTTCAGTGCGGATGGTAGAGGGGGTGGTTTGGGGTCGTGGGTCGTTCTGAGGTCACAGGGAGGTCGCAGCTTTGCTTGGGAGAAAAATAGTGCGTACACAACGTTGATATCGTGCTTGATACGGACCGGGGCGGAGGAGGTTTATGAGTGTGTGTGCTTGTGGGTGTCTCTTTGCGTTGACTAATATTGACACGCCAAACCTATCAGCCTGGTAATGGTGGACAGAGGTTTGGAGCGATTATTTTTTTAAAGATGCTGTAAAGATGTCATAAAAGAGCTGGGATGCGTTTACGATGCCAAGATCAGAGCCAAATTTGAGCGACAAATATTTGGTCTCTCGATTTTGTCGAATGAAAATAGTGTATTTTAGATCCGAGTCATAAAGATATGACGGGAAGATAAGGAGGGCTTGTGCGGAGGGACCATTCGACGAGACTGCTACGGTACCTAGCTCTCAAGCAGGCTGGTGTAGGGTAGGGGAGAGAGGGGGAGCAGGAGGGAGAGAAGGAGGGGGGGAGGGAGAGAAGGGGGGGGGGAGAGAGAGAGGAGGGGGACCCTCCCTGTGGTTAGTAATTATCTGTCTGTCTTTGAGGAGAGTTGGTGCCAACTGCTCAACAGCTGAACTCCACTGCAGTTGCAAATCTCTCCCTGTTCAACTCTCTCCCCATGCAACTCTCACGCTGAAACCCTTCTAGAAAAACCATTCTAGAACTCTCTCTGAAAATTCACCTTCTAAAGAAATGCTTCCAGAACTCTTTATAAAACTATTCTAGAACACTCCTAGAAGGAGAGGCTTCTTCAGGGCTGACAGCAGATGCAGTTAAAGCCTAGTGGGTATGGTGTGTAAGAGTGTGTGCGTGTGTTTGTGTGTGCATGTGTGTGTATTTTGCTGTATTAACAGTATTCTAATCCAGAAGCTAATACAAGGTGACGTACCAGCTTTGCTAATCAGCGTCAGTCATCAGGATTTACCTACCAGTGTTCTCTAGAACCATCTCAGATCTGTGCCATGACCCACCGGGCTTCCCTAGCCTCCCTAGCCTCCCTAGCCTCCCTGGCCTCCCTAGCCTCCCTAGCCTCCCTAGCCTCCCTGGCCTCCCTGGCCTTCCTAGCCTCCCTAGCCTCCCTAGCCTCCCTAGCCTCCCTAGCCTCCCTGGCCTTCCTAGCCTCCCTAGCCTCCCTAGCCTCCCTAGCCTCCCTGGCCTTCCTAGCCTCCCTAGCCTCCCTAGCCTCCCTAGCCTCCCTGGCCTCCCTGGCCTCCCTGGCCTCCCTAGCCTCCCTGGCCTCCCTAGCCTCCCTGGCCTCCATAGCCTCCCTAGCCTCCCTAGCCTCCCTGGCCTCCCTAGCCTCCCTGGCCTTCCTAGCCTCCCTAGCCTCCATAGCCTCCCTAGCCTCCCTAGCCTCCCTGGCCTCCCTAGCCTCCCTGGCCTTCCTAGCCTCCCTAGCCTCCATAGCCTCCCTAGCCTCCATGGCCTCCCTAGCCTCCCTGGCCTTCCTAGCCTCCATGGCCTCCCTAGCCTCCCTGGCCTCCCTGGCCTTCCTAGCCTCCCTAGCCTCCCTAGCCTCCCTGGCCTCCCTAGCCTCCCTAGCCTCCCTAGCCTCCCTGGTCTCCCTAGCCTCCCTAGCCTTGGTCTTCCTTGTCTTCTTGGTCTCCCTGTATCTCTGTCAGCTCAGTAATACTGTTCATTCTCAGAAATGAGAAACAGAGTGCGTCACCACTGGACGTCTTTACATAGCGACCTGCTTATCTCCTCTCTCTCTCTCTCTCTCTCTCTCTCTCTCTCTCTCTCTCTCTCTCTCTCTCTCTCTCTCTCTCTCTCTCTCTCTCTCTCTCTCTCTCTCTCTCTCTCTCTCTCTCTCTCTCTCTCTCTCTCTCTCTCTCTCTCTCTCTCTCTCTCTCTCTCTCTCTCTCTCTCTCTCTCTCTCTCTCTCTCTCTCTCTCTCTCTCTCTCTCTCTCTCTCTCTCTCTCTCTCTCTCTCTCTCTCTCTCTAGCTTTCTGCATACTGGGAGGGGAGGAATGTAGACAGGGATCAGGTGAGGTCTCTCTGTCTGTCTGTCTTTCTTCCTGCCTCCCTGTCTATCCATCTGTCTGTCTGTGAGTCTTTCAGTCTCTCTGTCTCTCTCTCTCTCTCTCTCTCTCTCTCTCTCTCTCTCTCTCTCTCTCTCTCTCTCTCTCTCTCTCTCTCTCTTTCTCTCTGTCTCTCTCTTTCTCTCTGTCTTCTCTGTCTTTCAGTCTCTCTGTCTTGCTGTCTTTCAGTCTGTATGTTTGTATGTCTCTCTGTCTTGCTGTCTCTCTTTCAGTCTCTGTCTCTGTCTCTGTCTTTCAGTCTCTATCTCTCTGTCTGTCTGTCTCTCTTCTCTCTGTCTCTCTGTCTCTCTGTCTGTCTGCCTTGCCGACAGCCTCGTAAATTTGTTTCTCTTGATTTCTTCTCAATCGGGAAAATCACAACAGGGCTTTGAGCTCTCACACACACGCACTTACGCACACACGCACATATGCACACACACACACCTATCCACCCACCCAATCACACACACACACACACACACACACACACACACAGCCTTTAACCACACACTTAGCTGGGCACCTTCTGTGGGCCCCAGGTGGTCTATCCAGTGAAGAGGTTCAGTGTATCATCATCCTGCGTTTACTCTGAGAGGCATTAGGGCACATGAATATTCACAAGCACACTAAGCTGCATAAACATTCCCACTGGTCTCTGAGGACTGCAGGATTACTCTCTGTATCGCTGTACTCGGGTTTAATATTGTCTAATATTTGTGTCCACAAATTTGCGAGATTAACCCAAATCACACACAGATAAACGGCTCCTTCACACACAGCGAGTACTGGTGAGGTCCGAAATCGCAAATCCGGGATTGTGGGTTTGGTGAATTGGATTATTTAAAAACAATGGAGCTGTCCTCTGCCACAAACCCCAATTTGGGGTCTCACACACTGGGCTTGGATTACAGTAAGAGAGGGAGGGGGGGTGGAGGGGAGGGGAGGGAGAAGGGAGGGGAGGGGAGGGAGAAGGGAGGGGAGGGGGGGTGGAGGGATGGGGAGGAGGGTGGAGGGGAGGAGGGTGGAGGGGAGGGGAGGGAGAAGGGAGGGGAGGGGGGGTGGAGGGATGGGGAGGAGGGTGGAGGGGAGGAGGGTGGAGGGGAGGGGAGGGAGAAGGGAGGGGAGGGGGGGTGGAGGGAGAAGGGAGGAGGGTGGAGGGGAGGAGGGTGGAGGGGAGGGGAGGGAGAAGGGAGGGGAGGGGGGGTGGAGGGATGGGGAGGAGGGTGGAGGGGAGGAGGGTGGAGGGGAGGGGGGTGGAGGGGAGGGGAGGGGAGGGGTGGAGGTGAAGAAGGGAAGGGAGGGGGGGTGGAGGGGAGGGGAGGGGAGGGAGAAGGGAGGGGAGGGGGGGTGGAGGGATGGGGAGGAGGGTGGAGGGGAGGGGGGTGGAGGGGAGGGGGGTGGAGGGGAGGGGAGGGGAGGGAGAAGGGAGGGGGGGTGGAGGGGAGGGAGAAGGGAGGGGGGTGGAGGGGAGGGAGAAGGGAGGGAAGGGGGGTGGAAGGAAGGGGGGTGGAGGGGTGGGGGGTGGAGGTGAAGAAGGGAAGGGAGGGGAGATCTGCGTTGGTCATAGGACTTACTGAATATCTGTGTGCTGATCTCCCCATTTGAAGAGACAGTGATAGTGTGTGTGTGTGTGTGTGTGTGTGTTGGAGGACTGGGACTCCTCAACTACTAATGCCCTCTAATGCCGGTCCCTGGTCCCATGCCAGCTTCCCCAGGCTGGCACACGATCTGAGACTGGGCTCACATGGAGAGCATGCCTGGAGAGGAGGGGAGGTGGAGGTGGAGAGGAGGGGAGAGGAGGGGAGGTGAAGAGATGAGGAGCCTGGAGGAGAGGGGAGGGAGGGGAGAAGAATAAGAGAGGGGAGGAGGGGGTAGGAAAGGTAAGGAGAGAAGAGAGGAGGAAAGGAGGGGAGAGGAGTCCTAAGACAAACTAAGACATCTGTTCCCAAGGATTAGCTAATACAGACTGGCTATGGTTGAACTCCTGTCTTCATGTGTTAGTGGCCTGTGTGTGTGTGTGTACGTGTGTGTGTGTGTGTGTGTGTATGTGTGTGTGTGTGTGTGTTAGTGGTGTGTGTGGTGTGCACCATGACCCTCCCAGTGGTTTTCCACTCATTAAAGAGGAGATTAGCAGACCACAGCCCAGAGGGACACAATAGGACAGCAGGGGGAGGGAAAAAAGAGAGAGAGACATAGAAAAAGAGAGGCAGACAGAGAGAGACAGAGAGAGAGAGAGAGAGAGAGAGAGAGAGGCAGAGAGAAATACTTTTTTGACTTTTAAAGATACCTTTATTGGTCAGTTAGAACTACGAGCCAACCAAGCCGTGTCACCACACCAGACCCTTCATATCAAGACAAAACCACTTCACTTACAGCATCCACACAAAATTTGTTCCTCATCAAACCAACCCCCCCCCTAAAAAAAGAAACCCCCCCAAAACAGCAAAAACACAAAACAATAGAAAACAATAAATACAAACCCCCTATTCACAGCTTTAACTCTAGACCCCCCTCCACATCCAGAGAGAAAGAGACAGAGAGAGGCAGAGAGAAAGAGAGAAAGAGAGAGAGAGAGAGAGAGAGAGAGAGAGAGAGAGAGTGGCAGAGAGAGAGAGAGGTAGAGACAGAGAGGCAGAGAGAGAGAGAGAGAGGCAGAGAGAGAGACACAGAGAGAGGCAGAGAGAGAGAGAGAATAGTGTGAGTAGAACTGTCCCAGCTAGACTTGTACTTCCCACCACAGAGGTTGTCCCATCCTGGTCATTAGGGAGGAGGGAAGGAGGGAGGGGGTTGAAGAATGAGGGTGTTTCTGGATCTCTGTAATCAATGAGAAATCTGACCTCAGTCCCAGGTGAACAGCTAGGAATGATGGGAAAAGTAGTCCTCTGGGACCGGGCAAGTCCTTAGATGCAAGTTGGAGCAGATGCTACAGACTGCCACGCCCACTAGGGCCCACTGACATAGCTGTAGAAATATGACTCCTAGAACAGAGACAGACAAGCAGGCAGACAGACAAGCAGGCAGACAGACAGACAGACAGGCAGGCAGGCAGGCAGGCAGGCAGGCAGGCAAACAGAAAGACAGACAGACAGACAGACAGACAGACATACAGACAGACAGACAGACAGACATACATACATACAGACAGACAGACAGACAGACAGACAGACAGACAGACAGGCAGACAGACAGACAGTCAGACAGACAGACAGACAGACAGACAGACAGACAGGCAGGCAGGCAGGCAGGCAGGCAGGCAGGCAAACAGAAAGACAGACAGACAGACAGACAGACAGACAGACAGACAGACAGACATACAGACAGACAGACAGACAGACAGACAGACAGACAGACAGACAGACATACAGACAGACAAGCAGGCAGACAGACAGACAGACAGACAGGCAGGCAGGCAAACAGAAAGACAGACAGACAGACAGACAGACAGACAGACAGACATACAGACATACAGACAGACAGACAGACAGACAGACAGACAGACAGACATACAGACAGACAGACAGGCAGACAGACAGTCAGTCAGGCAGACAGGCAGGCAGGCAGGCAGGCAGGCAGGAACATCTGGACACAGCGGTGACAGGGATTATTCCAGAACACCATTACACCATTACTTTTTTCCACCTTTAATAGAACTGTAGCTATGTCGGTATACTACACTACATCAAAAATCTCTAAAAACCTTGTTTGTGCATCAGTTGAGTTGTGGCAGCCAATATCGCTTCCCACCACATTTCTGATCAACTTTAGAAGATAATTGAAACGTGTTTTCTTACAGACGGGGTGAACAAGGCTCCCGATGCTGTGTGAGATCGCTGCCACTGAGCGTTGTGACGGCGGAGGGTGTGTGTGTGTGTGTGTGTGTGTGTGTGTGCGAGGGTGTTGCTCCTGGGTCAGTGTAACCAGAGCTGTATGTCCCTGTCACCTGCCTACTGGTCCCACTATGGTTGGTCCGTCCTCCGAGCTAGAACCCAGCATCGGATTAGCTGCCATAGCAACGCCCGGATAGCGCCATGGTAACGCCACAGTAACCATGGCTATGAGATCTGATCCCCGGTGAGGTTTTGCTTGTGTGTGTGTCCTGTGTGTGTGTGTGTTTGCGGTCCCAACAGTGATGGGTAAACTCCTGCGGTTTCCCCAACCTCCTGATCCCACTGGTCCCTCAAGACCCCGACCCAACTCTGATCCCAACCCCTCCACCCCCCACTGCCTCCCCACCATCCGCCCCCTACGGCCCCCAGCCTCCTGCCTCCTTCCGTGGCAGCCCCAGTTGCCCCTGCCCCCCTGCCCTACTGCCCCAGCAGTGTATTCCTGCTGCACCTGCTCCTAGAGAGAGCTATGCAGCATCACATCTCTGGAGAGAGGGGGGAGAGTGGATGGAGAGAGAGAGAGAGAGAGAGAGACAGAGAGAGAGAGTGGATGGACAGAGAGAGAGAGAGAGAGAGAGAGAGAGAGAGAGAGAGAGAGAGTGAGGGAGGGAGGGAGGGAGGGGGAGGAGAGGGGCCAGATAAGTCCATAGAAGCTACCCAGATGTAGACTGAGTGCCCCTCCCCCCCATGCCACCCCAAGGGCCATGTGGGTAAACTGTAACCCCTCCCCTCCGAACTGCAACCCCAGGAGCCCCCTAGGACCCCCCCCCCCTTAGAACCCCTCTTAACCCCTTAGAACATACCAGATCACTTCCAATACCCCGGACAGGAGAGGGGAGGGAGGGAAGGGAGGGAGTGAGTGGAAAAGGAATAGGAGGGCTGAGGTTTAGGGCTGGGGGCGGGGGGGGTTATGAGGGCGAGGTCAGGACCTTCAGGGACCAGATTAGTGTAATGAGGGGGATAATGGAGGGATGGGTGGGAGGGGGGGAGAGGGGGGGGGGGGTCTCATCGATCCCAGACACTCCAGGAAGGCCGGGAGGGAGCTCGACTACATCTGACTAATGATCAGGCATGGAGATGACTGGGGCCTGGCACCAGGGACCGGAAGGGGCGGTTAGAGAGGACGAGAGGGGGATAGAGAGAGAGGTAAAGAGAGGTAAATAGAGAGAGAGACAGGTAAAGAGAGAGAGAGAGAAAGGTAAAGAGAGAGCGAGAGAGAGAGAGAGAGAGAGAGAGAGAGAGAGAGAGAGAGAGAGAGAGAGAGAGAGAGAGAGAGAAGAGAGACAGGGAGAGAGAGAGAGACAGGGAGAGACAGGGAGAGACAGGGAGAGACAGGGAGGGACGGAGAGATGCACTTTTTACTACACTACCAACAATACAGAAATACCAGACAGCATTTCTTTCATAAATTTGAAACCTTCATACCATCGTACCATGAGTGTAGTCTGACCAGCCTTGGAAGTGTTGCCTTTTATTTGTAATATATTTTGTGCATTTCACTGTAGCTATTCACTTTAGTTCTTTTGGTTTTGATACTGTTCTGATTTTTATATGGGGTTTCTGTTCTTTGTTGTGGCCACATGTTCCGGACAATACTGGCTGTCGTTCCTGGTGTTGTTGATGTATGGTTGTCTGTTGTTGTGCCTCTTGCTTTGGCAATACGGTTGTAATGACTGTCATACTAATAAAGCTGAATGAAATTGAATGAGAGAGAGAGAGACAGAGAGGGAGAGAGGGGGGGGGGGGAGATGGAGAGGGAGATGGAGAGGGAGAGAAGGAGAGAGAGTGAAAACGAGACAGAACGAGAGAGAGAGAGAGAGAGAGAGAGAGAGACTTAAAACGAATCCTTACCACAGTGGATCTTCTTTTAGTGGCCCATGGTCTCCTCTCATGTTGGTTTGACTCTGTGTTTGTGTGTTGAGCTGTCGCAACAATAACCCCATGTCTGTGAGAACACTGTCTGTGTTCAGAGCTGTCTGTCTGCTCTCCTCACTCTGCCTGTCTGTGGTCAGAGCTGTCTGTCTGATCTCCTCACTCTGCCTGTCTCTGTTCAGAGCTGTCTGTCTGATCTCCTCACTCTGCCTGTCTGCATCTCCAGGGTTCCACAGTCGTCCCAAGTCTCTGAAGGTCTTCATCAACCCCAGTAGCCACAGGAAAGAGGCCCACCAGCTCTACAGAGACCACATCGCCCCACTCTTCCAGCTGGCTGACATCAAGACTGATGTCACCGGTACTGTCTGTCTGTCTGTGTCTACCTGTCTGTTTGTCTGTCTGTCTGTGTCTACCTGTCTGTCTGTCTGTCTGTCTGTCTGTGTCTACCTGTCTGTTTTTCTGTCTGTCTGTCTGTCTGTCTGTCTGTCTGTCTGTGTCTGTCTGTCTGTCTGTCTGTCTGTCTGTCTGTGTCTACCTGTCTGTCTGTCTGTCTGTCTGTCTGTCTGTCTGTCTGTCTGTCTGTCTGTCTGTCTGTCTGTGTCTACCAGTCAGTGTCTGTCTGTCTGTCAGTCTGTGTTTGTGTGTCTGTCTGTGACTACCTGTCTGTCTGTCTGTCTGTCTGTCTGTCTGTCTGTGTCTGTCTGTCTGTGTCTACCTGTCTACCTGTCTGCCTGCCTGCCTGCCTGCCTGCCTGCCTGCCTGCCTGCCTGCCTGCCTGCCTGCCTGCCTGCCTGCCTGTCTGTCTGTTTGTCTGTCTACCTCTTTGTTTTCCAGAAATGTGTGTTTTGTGTTTGATCAATATGAGCATCTGTAGTGTGTGCATGTGTGTGTGTGTGTGTGTATGTATATATATGTGTGTGTGTGTTTGTATGTGCAGATGTATGTGTGTGTGTGTGTAAGGTGGTTAATGACAGCAGTGAGTCTTTGCTAGGTAACCTGATCCAAGGGGAGGGGCTACTCCCATCTGTTCTGACAGAGGGTGGCATCCCCCCTCACCTCCCCCCCTCCCTCTCCCACACTGCTCCTCCTCCTCCTATCCCACTCTCCTTCCCTCCTCCCCCTCTTTCGCTTATACTCCATTTTCACCCCACCTCTATTCCCTTTATTCTTCACTCCTTTCCGTGCTCTTTTCCTCATGCTCTTATTCATGCGCTCCTCCTCCTCTCTTCCTGTTTTCTAGGAGGTTCCACTTGGAGAGTTCCAAGTGGAGGATGGAGGGAGGTTTAGGAAGGAGGGGTGAAGTCGAGGATGGAGGGAGGTTTAGGAAGGAGGAAGGGGTGAAGTCGAGGATGGAGGGAGGTTTAGGAAGGAGGGAGGGGTGAAGTCGAGGATGGAGGGAGGTTTAGGAAGGAGGGAGGGGTGAAGTCGAGGATGGAGGGAGGTTTAGGAAGGAGGGAGGGGTGAAGTCGAGGATGGAGGGAGGTTTAGGAAGGAGGGAGGGGTGAAGTCGAGGATGGATGAAGGTTTAGGAAGGAGGGAGGGGTGAAAGAGGGATGGAGGGCGCGAGGTGTAGCAAGGAGGGTGGGACTCACACTGTAACACAATCTGCCTCCCGCAATGATACAGTCCCTTGGGGGCGGAGAATTACGATGTGATTTACGTAACTAGAAATGAAGTAGCAGTCAGATGACTGGCTGGCTGGCTGGGACGACATAAAAAAGGGAGATACCTGTACCAAAATGTTCTTTGACTATTATAGCTCTGATCAGTGTGCCATCCAAGCTGCTGTTACAGTTTTTCACAATTGCTAAAACACATTCTTGAAACAGTCACCCATTTTCTCAAAACTGTAAACACAAAACCTCATCTTCAAGCACTATTTACAAAACCTCGAATTCTCTTGCAAAATGAAACTTTCGCCTCAAAACAGTTTTACCTGTCCTCAAAATCAAACTTTCACCTCAAAACAGATTTACCTGTGCTCAAAATCAAACACTGCTCTCAAATCATAAACAAAGTGATCAAAATGATATACACTATCAAGCAGTCAGTAAACAATACACCCAAAAATTGAAAACACATTGTTCAAAACATATAGTTCTCAAGGAGAAGTACATTTTTACGTAATCTCAAAACTAATTTCATATTTATCCGTCATTGTCTTTTGATGAACGAAAACATGTTCTATCATAGTAGCTCAACATTTATCAGAAATTACTACTCTGCTTTGCTCTTTGCAATTGTTCTTGTTCTTTCTCCTCCTTGTACCCCTATACAGTACTATACTGGCCTTGCATAGTTTGTCACCAAAGGGCACTCTACAACGTCCCTGTTGGCAACACGAGTGGGGCAGAATGTTAGGGAAATCTGTTTGTTTTGTTATGCGTTTCTGGATATTTTTTTTTCATTACAGTAATTTTCTGTATCGGCCGATATATCAGAATACTATACCCTGCATCTCACTACCCACAACTCACTCTTGTTCTTTGTTGATATAAACCTGCAACCAGTCTAAATCTATTGAGCATTCAGTACTGTAACAAATGGAAAGTGCAATGTTCAGGGCCATACCATTTGTTACGTAATTGTACAGTATAGAGCCTACAATGCACTGTACTACAGTATACAATACTATACAGTAAAAGGGACAAAAATCAAAGGAGTAAACATGTGATCAATGTGCTTGTTCTTGTCTTTGGGCTGAGTCAGGGTCATTGACATCACACAGAATATTTTCCCACCTTCAACAACCTGTTTGCTCTCTGAACTGGCTTATATTGGTTGTGTCACATCATTTAAAAACAAGTGAAATCTATTTTGAGTGGTTGTGTTTAGTCAATGACATGTTTTTTCTATTTGTATTTGATTGTTGCCATTTGTGTTTACCAGTATGGATGACATGTCCATTAGAGTGCAGAATGTGTTTTGAGAATGAGAATGTGTTTAGAGTTTTGCTGAAAAGTCTATGTGAGATTTGCAAATTGTGTTTTACCATGTGAAATGGTTTAAGGTATTGACAACAGACTGCACAGTTAGCTACATGAGTTTAGGCAACTGATAACTTTGTTCAGCCAATGGGTTTTAGTGTTTTAGCAATTCAGAAAAACTGTAAAACTCAGAGGTCTTGGTCTGGGCAAATCGATCTGGAACTGGCTACTTGACCTCCTGACAGGCTGACTTCAGACTGTGAGTAGGCAAAACACATGTATCTACAGTGTCCCCTAGTCTACAGTCTTTTGACTGTGTTAGGACCACAACAGCGTCATAGCATCCACAGATGACACCACAGTGATCGGGCCAGGAAGTGATGATAGTGACAAGAAGCCTGTAGGGGGAAGGGGAGGAGCCATCCATGTGTTGCCATGATAACAACCTCTCTCTAAATGTCAACAAGACAAAAGAAACCACTGTTAACTTCAGAAAGAGCTTCCTATCTCCATCAACAGGTCATCTTTGGAAATGGTTGAGGGTTTTAGAGTGTGTGGGAGGGGTAGTCACATGATCTTTCAACACCAGTTACATCATCAGGAAGGCACAGCAGAGGCTGCACTTTTGAAGGTGTCTCAGAAAAGGAGGTACAATGCTCTTGTGAACTTTACTGGTTGTACCATAGAGAGTTGTACAGGAGAGTTGTAGAGGCTGTATCACAGCATGGTTTGGCAACCTCCAGCTACAAAATCACTGTAGAGATAACAGCAAGAATCCCTGGACTAGTGCTAGCACAACTTCATCCTTTTACCTAAATCATTCGCTGCAGAAAGATAGATCGAACCTCTTTGAGGACACCAGCTCATGCTTTGTGTTTTTCCCATTCATCCAAAATCCATAACTGGATGGAAGGCTGGATGGATGGATGGTTGCTGAAGTTATTTGATTATTATCGAAAACCTTTGTCACACACACACACACACACACACATGCACAACCACAGGGACTTTGGAATGGGATTCCACTTTACCTGTCCTGCAGCAGGGTGACCCCCCCCCCCCCCTCACCCCTATCGAAACACCTCCTCTAGTGGCAAATGGTGTGAACGACACCCACTGCTAATGAGCACAAGCATCAACTATAAATGACATGTAATCCTCTTGTATTCAAATCATTCAGTGGTCTAGAGGGGTTAGGTGGAATTGGAGGGATTGGTTAGAGGGGTGAAGGGGTGAAGGGATGGAGGTGGATGGGTTGGGTGGAGGTGGTCTGGGTGGAGAGGTGGGCACAGCTGGGATTGGGTGGAGATGGAGGGGTGGTGGCGGAGGCGTTGGGTGCTGGATGCTGGGCACAGCTGGGGTGGAGGTGACCCAGAAATTCTAAGTGGGGCACAAGCATGGTGGGCCATCTGCAGCTAGCCACCACGATCCCTTGCATTCACTGGCATCTCTCTGGCTTGGGGAAGTGTAAGTGTGTGTGTGTGTGTATGTGTGCATGTGTGTGTGTGTGTGTGTGTATGTACTTATACTAAGGAATCACCCCCCCAGCTTCACACACCTCTACCCCAGTGGTGTTCTCACCAGACTAATGCACCGATTATGTTAGCTCACCGTGTGTGTGTATGTGTGCGTCTGTGTGTGAATGTGTGTGTCTGTGTGTGAACGTGTGTGTGTGCCTGTGAGTGTGTTGTCCATTGTATTAGCATGTCCCTCTCATGTCCTTCCCCAAAATAGTTTGACCTTTCTCTGCAGATCCCCTCCCCTGCCACACTGCGTGTTGGTGTGTACGTGTTGGTGTGTGTGTGTTGGTGTGTGTGCGTGTGTGGTTGTCTTTATGTGTGTGTGGGGTGATGATAGCCATGAACTGGTCTCTCTGACCTTGCTGAGTGTGTGTGAGTGTGAGGGGGGCTGGTCTCTCCAGAGAGATTTCGAGTAGCGCTTCTCTCTTCTTGATTAAAAATGCAAACAGCATGTGGGTATAAATTCAGTTTTACAGCCCCCACCATATGTTCAGAGCTGGCGTTTGCCAAACATGGGGGGGGGGGGGGGTGCTGTGTGTGTGTGGGGTACTAAAAAACAGCCACAGCTCAACCCCTCCTCCCCCCTCTCTTTCACCCCTCCTCCCCTATTCCTCTTTACCTCCTCTCTGCCTCTCTCTTTCCCCTCACCCCTCCTTAGCATTCCCTCAAACCCTCCTCTTTCTTGCTCCTCTCTCTCTCTTCCTCTCCCTCTCTCCCTCTCTGTCTCTCTCCCTCTCTCTCTCTCTCTCTGTCTCTCTCTTTCCCCTCACCCCTCCTTAGCATTCCCTCAAACCCTCCTCTTTCTTGCTCCTCTCTCTCTCTTCCTCTCCCTCTCTCCCTCTCTGTCTCTCTCCCTCTCTCTCTCTCTGTCTCTCTCTCTCTCTTCCTCTCCCTCTCTCTCCCTCTCCCGTCCCTCCACCCTGATCCCACCTCCCTCCTCTTCCTCCTCCACCTTCTGAACTCCATCTCTCCTCTCTCCTCAGTTACTGAGAGGAAGGGGCACGCTCTGTCTGTGCTCAAGGAGTCCGACCTGGATGAGTATGACGGGTAGGTACCGCACACACACACGCAGGTACACACGCAGGTACACATACACACACACGCATACTCATCTCATTTGTTTCCCGAGCGGCTAAAGTTAGCCTCGGAGGACTGACAATTGACACAACCTCACATTCTCGAGCCAAGAGTTCGCTTGAAAATCGAGTCTTGCTACGAGCCGAGCGTCAGCGTGGCTCGTCTTGCTCTCGCCTCGAAGAGGGAGTGGAGGTGTCGGATGTTGACAGGACGGAACGAGGACGGGATCAGTCGTCTGATTCCAGAAGCCCCCGCATTCTTTGTCGGCTCCCTGTAACCGAGGCAACGCTGGGCTGTGATGACACACCTGGCTCGCTAATTGATCATAACGCATGAATTACCTCTCTCCGAGTTAACTGTTCTATTCCTGTTCTGCTTGTCAAGCTGTCGGTGTGTGTGCGCGCGCGCTCGCGCGCGTGTGTGTGTGTGTCATGTGTAGACAGTAACATATCCAGACAGTTAAATAGGTGTCGGTGGTGCCGCGGTGTCATTAATGATAATGATGTCATCTCAGTTCCCCTGATAACCTAGTGATCACACTCCTCTGCCTTCCCTCCCTGGGTAGGGGGGAGGGGGGGGTGACAGGGAGGGGGGATGAAGAAGGGGAGAGGAGGAAGGGGAGGGGGGGTTGAAGGGGCGGGGAATAGTAGTGTTTGTCCTGTCAGGACCAGAACAGATATCTTTACTGTTGGTGAGCTGAACCCTCCTTTTGTAGATGGGGCAGACTGTTGTCTCTGTGGGTTCAGAGCTGCCACCGGACAGTGTGTGTGTGTGTGTGTGTGTGTGTGTGTAAGTGTAGCCAGTCTGAGGCGAGGTGCTGAACTGACAGTAAGCAGCTTTCCTCCTCTCCTCTGATTCTCACTAATGTGCTTAGAGAGGATCAGACTTCAGCTGCTTATAATCAGTCATTTTGCTGCTCAGATCTGACGGATTTGGTCAAAAAATACATTTGCCAATTAGAATGCTCAAGCCATGACATAATCCAGCCGTCAATAGAGTTCACGTGGATTAAAGTTTCATCTGGTTGAAATAGACTCGACTAATATGACTGACTCCATTGGCATTGTGATGAGTATACACTGGAAATGTGTGCTGTCAGCATGGATGGGCATGCTTGTGTGAACGTCCTGCAAACTGTGAGCGTGAGGGTGCATTTTCACATGTAGGTTTGTGACGATGAGTAGCAATGTGTGTGTGGTGGGTGTGTGTATTCATGGGTGTATGTGTGTGTTTGTGAGCGTGTATTTAAGTGTGTGTCTGTGGGAGTGTGTGGATGTGTGTGTGTGTGTGTATTCATGTGTGTGTGTGTCCTCCTGGGTGGTGAGTGTGAATGTGTATTCATGTGTGTCTGTGTATCCGTGTGTGTGTGTATAATCTTGTGTGTTTGTTCTCCTGTGTGGTGTTAGTGTGTGTGTGTGTGTGTGTATTGATGTGTGTTCTCCAGGGTGGTGTGTGTATTAATGTGTGTGTGTGTCTGTGTGTGTGTGTATTGATGTGTGTTCTCCAGGGTGGTGTGTGTGTATTAATGTGTGTGTGTGTGTGTGTGTATTGATGTGTGTTCTCCAGGGTGGTGTGTGTGTATTAATGTGTGTGTGTGTGTGTGTATTGATGTGTGTTCTCCAGGGTGGTGTGTGTCGGGGGGGACGGCTCTGTATCGGAGGTGGCCCACGGGTTGTTGCTACGCGCCCAGATGGATGCTGGGAGAGACACAGACTCGGTGTTCACGCCTGTCCGAGCAGCACTTCCTCTGGGCCTGATCCCTGCAGGTGAGGGCCTGGCCTGGGGCTGCACACACACACACACACACCACACACACAAGCACCACACACACACACCACACACACAAGCACCACACACACACACCACACCACACCACACACACTCACACCACACACACACCACACACACAAGCACCACACACACACACACCACACACATACACACCACACACACACCACACACATACACACCACACACACAAGCACCACACACACAAGCACCACACACACACACACACCACACACACACACACCACACACACACCACACACGCACCACACACACAAGCACCACACACACACACCACACACGCACCAGACACCACACACACCACACACACACACCACACACACACCACACACGCACCACACAGACCCCTCCTCTATTTTTCTGTCTGCCACACACACATATAGCTGCCAAAAGTATCTTGCATAGGAGCTATTGAAGAGGGTTACCATGTCGGTCAACAGCATCATTATTATCAAATTATTATAATTACAGGCATCTTTATTGAATAGCTTGATTTCACAGTAAGCTAATTGCTTTCCATTTCAGATGGAACAACAGTTAACCAACCTTTGATTCCACTTAAAGAGGGAGGGTGAACTGTGATGTCATCCCACTCTGGGTTCTCCAAGATTCCAGATGGTTCTAAAACATTTTGTGAGGATCACTGATGGACTAATTACCACTGAGTGTTAGGGAAAGACAATGAGAGGGAGACACAAAGAGAAAGAAGAGAAACAGAGAGCAGTGAGAGAGAGAGACTTTGACTTTAAACATATCTTAACTGCCAGCTGACAACAGTTACACCACTAAAGACATTTGTTTTCATCTTACTTACTCCTGTCAAACCAAAACCCATTCCATTGAAAATTGAAGTTTACAGACAAAACTAAAAACAAACCCATATGCTACCTAGTTACAGCTCTAAACCCCCTAGTTACAGCTCTAAACCCCCTAGTTACAGCTCTAAACCCCCGTTCCCATCCACTGTGCACAAGGCACTGCCCCACACATTAACAAACTCTTCCTTCTTTCCCACCATTTTACAATATGAAACTCTAAATGTAACCAGTCTGAGGTACACCCATGTCCATGGCCTTCTTGGTCACAGTGGAAGGCACCACAACAAGGGATTGGCTGAGAGGAGATCGTGTTCCTATCTAACGCTTCCTGTATGTGGGTGCATAGCAACATCGTGTCGCACAGTCAACAGAAACAGCTCTTGGGTCCTACGTTTCATCTTCCCGTTCTGCTAGTTAGGCTGGTTTGTTTCCCTGCGACTATGTAAATGATGGGGGATGTGGACGTCTCTGCAGTCATATTTATGTCTCAGCAGTAAAAACGTTGTTACCAACACCAACTCAAGCCCTAATTAAACCGTTACGATTTAAGTCTAATCAGTCGGTAGAAACATCTGTATTTTTATTACCAGTAGAAAAAGCACCTTTTGTTTCCCCCTAGAGTGGGTTATATGCTAATTAGTTTCTAATCAGTCTGAAAACATGTACTAGCATCAGAAGGTCAACATGAAATGTTTTTAGCAGTGTTAGCTTCCTTAGCATTGTTAGCTTCTTTAGCTGTGTTAGCTTCGCTAGCTGTGTTACTGTTAGCTTCGTTAACTGTGTTCGTGGAGTTAACTGTTTGCATTGTTAGGCTAGCTGTGTTGGCTTCTTTAGCTGCATTAGCTGTGTTAACTTGCTTTTGAACTATTATCAGGGTTAGCTGTGGTAGTGGCGTTAGCTGTGGTTTGTCACCGGCGCTGCTATCTTGGCTGTGTTGATCTGTAGATACTGATGAGCTGCAGGTCGTTGATGGATGCGTGTGCTTTCAGAGGGTTGCAGGGGGACTGTTAATTTGCCAGCGATTGCAGGCTGGGGCCCAGGGAGGCCGCGAGGCAGGCGGCAACTGGCCTTGGTGGAGGCAGCCATCACACCGCCACGGCTGACTGGCTCCACGCTTATCTAGAAGCGGGGTGGGGGGGGGGGGACATTAACATCCTTATGAATATTCATGCTGTCTGCTTAATTAAGTTAATTGTTCTGCAGAAGTGCTCACACTTCCAAGGACATTTTTTCTCTCTTTCTCAATCCCCCCCTTTTCCCTCGTTCCCCCTCCCTTCTTCGCAGATATCTGCATATCTTTTCTCCTCTTGTTCTCTGTTCCCCTCCTCCTTCACACATATCTGCATGTTGGATCATTTCCTCATGCTGTTCGGGAATGGATGAGAGAATCAAAAGGCTGTTAATGTGTTCGTTAATGATGCTTTTACAAGGTGGGGGCTGGATGGATTGGTGGAGGAAGGGGTGGGTGGAAGATGGGGTGGGTGGAAGGGGTGGAGGAAGGGGTGGGTGGAGGAAGCAAAGCAGGAGCAGACTGACTGAATCACGTACTTTCACATCCTGTCTGACCTCATCAGAAAACACTTTAATATACCTGGTGGGGAATGCCCTGTCAGCAAGCACGGATCTATCATTCTCTCAGGGATCGGGACAAACACACACACACTCACATCTGTTCTATCAACACACCCGCCCACACACACACACCCACACACACACCTGTCCTGTGTAAGGTGGCCGCCAGCAAAGCAGGTTAACCAGCAGCAGGCTGCTGCAGCGTTAATGAATGTGTCTCGACCAGGATCTCATCAAGGTAATGATTAACCCCTGCCTGTCCACACGGCTTTGGACCCACAGCTGTGGAAGCTTCTAGAGTCAACACATCACGTTCACATCACATCAGCTCCGACATGGGCATACCCAGCACAGGACACAGTCCCGGCTCCTGCGTGTGTGTGTGTTTTGGCGTGTGACTGTGTGTGTAACTGTGTGTGTATAACTGTGTGTGTGTGTCTCCTCAGGTTCTACGGACGTTGTGGCGTGTTCTGTCCACGGTATCAGACACCCTGTGACCGCCGCCATGCACATAATCATGGGTGTGTACACACACATAAACACACACATACACGCACACACACACACATACACACCCGCCATTCTCAGTTCTAATGTGTAGTGTTCTGTCCTGGTCTGTGGGTGTCAGACCTCCTCATCTCTCCTGGTCTTGGATGTGAGATAAACCATCTCAGTAGTTCAGGGGGGTATTCCAGGTAGCGGGTTTAACAAACTCTCAGATTAACCCTGCACTCTGAGTTGAGTTACTCTAACATGGGAAACTCCGAAGATTCGGTTCCAGAAAAGCTGATATAAATTTGTTAACTCAACTCGGAGTACGGCAACTCTGAGTTTAGCGCGTGCATGAATACTACCAAAAGCCAACATCTGGAGCTCCGATACTAGGATTCACCATGGCAACCGATGACACATTTTTTTGTCCTACTTCACCACACTTTAGATATAAGTTTTATCTCGCGTTCATGGTCAATCTGAGCACATATTCAGGAAAAAAAGCAACACGGCTGTAGCAGTGTAGCCTTTAGCTACAAGTGGCGTGGGAGACAATTGCTGCCTTGTCAATGGATTTACTATTTGAATGCAATAGCCAGTCCGTACATTGAACATTTAACCCCACTGTCCGTTAATATTACTGGAGAAAAAGTGGTGGACTTAATAAAATAGCATGTTCAATGTTATATTACATATATGTAGCCTTGACGTCACCATGGTTTTAATCATATTCAACATGATACACAGTTTAAATATCAATTGGTGCCTATTTCAACTTGTAGTAGCAGTTTCCCTCAACAGAATGCTTTTTATCAAAAGATGATGATGATGATTAAGATGACGAAGAGACATTAATGACTGCTGCCGCAGAAATGGATGCAGAGAATTATGTATGGTAGCTACTGGTAGTTCTCTTTCCATGTACTTTTATTTACAGGCTTTTTTTTGTAATTGTCAGTTACACTGACATTATGAGAATAATGAATATAAAAACGATTTGACATTCTGACAACAGGGCATGCTGTATACAGTGAGATGTTCATTTAATGGCAGGTGAATTTTGCATGTGGAACAGTGAAATGTAGCTAATGTAATCTCATGTATACCTAGTTACAAGTAAATTAGTTGTGCTAACTGCACCTCGTGAAGAAAGTGCCAAAAACTGACCAAGAGATGGTGTAGGCCTACTTAGGGTAGAAGAATAAAGGCTAATCTCAAAAAAGATTTACTGGAACACCAGTTACGAGAGGATGCATGGTCACAGGTGATGTTAATTGAGGAACAATAACCTATATGAATATTAATATTTGAATTTTTTGAATTTCTATTTTGACCAAGAGATGGGCAGAAGAATAAAGGCTGATCTTGTAAGGCTATCAACCTGCCCCCACCTCTCATATGGTAAAATATGGAGTTACTGGATGGAGTCTTGTGTTAATACACTGTTCAGTTTCCCATCTTCCTTCAAACATAAGGGAATTAGTTTCGGTTGTTTGGCCAATATTGATCCCCTATCATGTTGAAATAGATTTGCTGAAACGCCAGTTTCAGGATGGTACATCATGTAAATTGTAGGAACAATAGCCGATAGAAATAGGCTGGGCTACTCATTGTGATTTCTAATTGTAGGCAATGAAGAAGACCAAATACAATTTCAATTATTTGTATTTATTTCAGTGCCCAAAAGCATTTGGTCAATTCTGAGTGCATGTCCACGGCATGTAGCGACGAAGGCCAAAGGGCTGAGAATGTTGCTAAAATAAATTACAGATTGTGACGGATAACGTTAACTTTGGTATTCATCAGGGAATTAAAGCACATCAAATCGCAATCTAAAAATCGTCTACCAGTGTATAACTAAGCAAATTAAATTTTGTTTGAGATCGCTCGGCTGAACCAGGAAATGATATGCCGTGTCTGCCAAAGCTATCGGGCTCATAAAGTGGGAGGGGGTCGGTAGAAACGCAGAGTTTGGCATGGAAAACCTGCCAGCGAGCAGGTTAGTTTCACGGAGTAAGTTACCATGGAAACTTACCTAAAGATTTAGTTACCTCTCTTTCTGGAACGTGGAACTCGGAGTATGCCTCTTTTCAGGGTTAAACAACACAAAGTTTTCACTAAACCCGCTACCTGGAATACCCCCCTGTTGTCTCTGAGCTGACCTGGTCTGACCACATGACCTCCATCGTCACATGACCTCCTAATCCTCTGTCTTACTCTGCTGCCATATGCTGCTTTAATCCATAGCTACTCCGCTAACTAGAGAGTGTGTGTGTGTATGAGTGAGTGAGTGAATAAGTGTGTGTATCTGGTTGTGTGTGTGTGTGTGTGGATCTATTGTGGAGAGACAACTGCTCTAAATAACAACATGCAGTAGGGAGCACCTGATAGAGATGGGGGCGGGGCCCACCAAGCCCACTTCTTCCTCTAATTAAACAATATTAATATGCACGCATGAGAATAGGGCCAACTGGCCCTCATGAATATGCATGAGGTGGAGGCTCCCATATATGGGCAAGACAGAAAGAGGTCACAGGAATGTACAAAGTTGTAGGTTGGACTGAATGTGTGTGTGTGTGTGTGTGTGTGTGTGTGTGTGTGTGTGTGTGTGTGTGTGTGTGTCTTCAAAAGCCCATTTACAAATGACACAAGAGCTGTAGTTTGATTCTAAGGGCATACCTCGTAAAAAATACCATCAATGTAAAATATAGAAAGAATGACGTGTTTGTGTGTGTGAGTGTGCTTCCCTCTGTGTGTGTGTGTGTGCCCATGTGTGTATGCTTGCCTATGTGTGTCTATGCCTGCCTTTGTGTGTGTGTACCTATGTGTGCCTTTGTGTGTGTCTGTTTGTGGGTATGCTTGCCCATGTGTGTGTTTGCATACGTGTGCATGCATTTATGTGAATGTGTGTGTCTGTGTTCTTACACACGCATGTGTGTGTGTGTGTTCCAGGCCACCACCAGGAGGTAGATGTGTGTAGTTTCATCTCTCTGGGCCGCCTGCTGCGTTTCGGTTTCTCCTGCATGTTTGGGTTTGGCGGGCGCACGCTGGCCCTAGCCGAGAGACACCGCTGGATGCCTCCTGGGCAGAGACGAGAGTTCGCTGTCATCAAAACACTGGCCAACCTCAAGTACGCCCCCCCACACACACACTCACAGAATCACACACGCGTGCACAAACCCGAAGTCCCCGTGGGTGAAGTTTGGCAGTGGGAGAGCTGTCTGTCTGTGAACAATCTGACTGATCGCACATCAATCTGTCTGTTTGGAGCAAACCTTTCTTCTCTCCTCCGCTCACATCCTTCCGTTCACATTTCTCTATTTCTCTGTCCTTATCTCTCTGATCTCTGCGTTCCTTGATCCCTCCTCTCTCTCTCCTTCCGTCCTTCCTTCCCTCTCTTTCTCTCACTCTCTCTCTGTCTCTCTCTCTCTCTTTCCCTTTATCTCTGTCTGTCTCTTTCCCTTTATCTCTGTTATCCCTCACTCTCTCTCTCTCACTTTCCCTTTATCTCTATCTTCCCTCTCACTCTCTCTACCTCTCTCCCTCCCTTCCTCACTCTATTTCTCTCCCTCTCTCATCGCTCGCTCTCTCCCTCCCTCCCTCCTTCCGTCCCTCTCTCTCTCTCTTTCTCAGGCCTGAGGACTGTGAGTTGTCGTTTCTGCCGGTGAAGACAGTCCAGACTGGAGCTTCTCAGTAGGTCTTACAGCCCGGCCAAGAACACCACTACTAGTAAACACTAATACGCACGTGTACCCACGAATATACATGCAAAAAAACACACCGACACACACTCCTACACACACATACACACACTACCACACACACCAACACACTCCTATGCACACCAACGCACACAGTCTAATGCACACAACCGAATACACACTAATACACACAACGCACGCTATCCCAGACCAGAGCACTCGACACATCTCTGTGGAGCCAGGCTGTAGAAGGAGCCCCTCCACATGTTGGAGCGTCGTCTTATAAACGGCACGGTGGGTTCCCTCCAGCACGGAAAGGGAATCAAAAACCTCTGGATATCAAACACAGACCCGTGGGCGCGTGTGTTCGCGGGGGAACTGGGGCGGGCTGGGGATCCTGTGAAGCGGGCAAGCTGTTCACATGATCTTGTGTTCTCCTGCAGAGATGAGTCAGGGACAGATGGGGAAGATACAGGTGAGTGTTCTGGTGTGTGTGTATGTGTGTGTGTGTGTGTGTATGTGTGTGTGTGTGTGTGTATGTGTGTGTGTGTGTGTGTGTGTGTGTGTGTGTGTGTGTATTTCAAATCGACTCAGGGTGCCCGGCTCTCAATGTGTGTGTTCTGTGCGTGATGTGCGTGTAATCTTCCGTGTGTGTGTATAATGTGCGTGTGTCTGTGCTTGTGTGTGTGTGTGTGTGTGTAGAGGAGGAGGGGGAGTGGAAGACCCTCCAGGGTCTCTACCTCAACATCAGCATCATGGCGATCCCCTGTCTCTGCTCCATGGCCCCGCGTGGACTGGCCCCCAACACCAGGTCAGCACACACACACCAGGTCACACACACACACACGGTCACACACACACACACGGTCACACACACACACACGGTCACACACACACACACGGTCACACACACACACGGTCACACACACACACGGTCACACACACACACACGGTCACACACACACACGGTCACACACACACACACGGTCACACACACACACACGGTCACACACACACACACGGTCACACACACACACACGGTCACACACACACACGGTCACACACACACACGGTCACACACACACACACGGTCACACACACACACATGCTAACCACAGTAAGGACAGTGTGTCAGTGTGTCTCTGCCCTGGCTGTGACCCCGCTGGCATTCGGGTGGGCAGCCACAAGGAAATCCTGTGTGTTTGAGTGCGTGTGTGGGGTTGTGTGTGTGTGGGGTTGTGTGTGTGTGTGAGTGTGTGTGTTTGCTTGCGTGCGTTAATCCTGTGGGGGAGGAGATTAGTGGATCAGACTGCTGAGGTCATGGACATATAACTGGACTAATCAGCATTTAATGACCATGATTAAGACGGGGGAGGGGGTAGAAGGAGAGTATTGGGGAACTGCAGGGGGGCCATGGGGGGCCAAGGGGTGGGGGGTGCAGGGCAGGGCAAGGTGGAGGAGGAAGTTGCCCAATCCCAGCGACACAATCCCTTTGCATACACACTGTCCCTCCACCATCTCCTGTCACTGCGATGTTCTGTCCTGTCTGTCGACCAATCACGTCTGCCCGTGCTCTCCCCGTCTCTGTCAGGCTGGCCAATGGCAGCATGGCGCTGATCACAGCAGGAAACACATCCAGGTCAGAGTTCGTCAAGCACCTGAAGAGGTACAACAGTGTGACCAATCAGGTGAGCCCGGACTTTCTCTGCCTACCCAGGAAGTGGCAGGGATGGTTCAAATCTTGTTTGCGTAGTCCGTTTACAAGCCATGTCAAAGATTCACAGATGCCCCTGGAATAGCACCTGAAAACTAACCAAAACCCTCAAAAGAAAACAATAAAAAATTCACTCCAAAAACTCTTCGAAAAAAACATGTAAGAAACCTTGCGCAACTCAATCTCCTTCATCTATCCCCTCCTCCAAAGATGGTGGTCCATACAAGACTGTAGACTGTAGAAGACAGTACTCTATAGAAGAGGATCAGTGTGATTAGCATGTTGTCTCCCCAGATTAGCAGCTAGCTGTCTGACGTGGTTACGTCAGGCTAACTGTGCTGACCGGGCCGGGCCAGGCTAAAGCTGATTAGCCCAGTTTGTGACCAGCCGTGGCTAGGTGGTGAGAAGCTAACCTACATTCTATATACAGCAGGGAGAGAGCGGAAGGGAACCTTTACCACTGCTGGTCCACAAACCCCACATCACTCTGTGGACATGAAGGCACTGGGAGGGGGAGGGAGGGAGGGAGGGAGGGAGGGAGGGAGGGAGCGAGGGAGGGAGGGAGGGAGGGAGGGAGGGAGGGAGGGAGGGAGGGAGGGAGGGAGGGAGGGAGGGAGGGAGGGAGGGAGGGATTGACAGTGAGAGAGATTGACAGTGAGACAGAGAGAGCGATTGAGAGAGAGAGAGAGAGAGAGAGAGAGAGAGAGCGATTGAGAGCGAGATATTGAGAGAGAGAGATTGACAGTGAGAGAGAGGGAGAGAGAGAGAGAGCGATTGAGAGAGAGAGAGATTGAGAGTGAGAGAGAGGGAGCTCGTGGAATATTCCACCGCTAAGCCAGCCATCAGGTGGTATTAGAGCTCTGGTTCGTTTACCTCTCATCTGCCCTGCCTCGGCCCTGTCTGCCCGTCTCCGTGGCAACATTGTGGGATGTCAGGAGGGCCAACACCAAGACATTTGAGGTCAGAAGACATGAATAGCCAGGCCAGGCTAAGCTGGAATGAGTCAGAGTATTGAGGCCATGTTATTGTGTCCGCTGGTCTACCTACAGACCTGTGGGCTGTGGCTCGGCTGCAGGCATGGATACCTCAGGCCGGGGTTCCAGGGACCTTCCCCTCCTCCTCCTCTTCCGGCTCCAGCTGTTTGTGCTTCATCGCTGCCCCCTACTGGCCGGCCTGCTGCTCTGTCCTGCATGCTTTGTCTCTGCCCTGCTCCCCCTCTGCTTTCTCTGCTCTCTGCTCTCCCTCTCCCTCCCTCTCTCTCTCTCTCTCTCTCTCTCTCTCTCTCTCTCTCTCTCTCTCTCTCTCTCTCTCTCTCTCTCTCTCTCTCTCTCTCTCTCTCTCTCTCTCTCTCTCTCTCTCCCTCTCTCTCCTCGGGTCTGTTAACCAGCACTGTGTGTGATTGTGCCTGTCCACCAGCGCTGGGGGGGACTCACAGCTCCTTCCTCCACAGTTCAGCTTCTCGTTCGTCGAGACGCACGCCGTGCGAGCGGTCCGGCTCCGCCCCCGCTCCGCAGTTGGCTGGGCCGACGAGGCGCTGGAGGAGAACGAGGAGTGCGACTCCAAGACCACGCCCATCCTCTCGTCCGAGGGGACGTACCCCTGGAACATCGACGGAGACTTGCTAGACGTGCCAAACGAACTGCTGATCAGGTATAACCTCCGACCCCTAACCCTACACCCACACGGACTCTGAGCAGTAAAGCTCATCCATCGGTGTGGGATGACATTGTGTGTGTGTCTGTGTTTTTGGGGTATCTGTGCGAGTGTGTGTGTTTACGTTTTTGTGCGTACGTGTATCTGTGTGTGTGTGTGTGTGTGTCCTCTCCAGGGTCCATCCACGGCTCCTGACGCTGTATGGAGAGGATGTGGAGGAGGCTGATGAACCGGTCAAATGTAGCTGTATCTGAGCCTGTCTCACATGTGTGGAGTATGTAGCTGAGCCTGCCTCACATGTGTGGAGTATGTAGCTGAGCCTGCCTCACATGTGTGGAGGATGTAGCTGAGCCTGCCTCACATGTGTGGAGGATGTAGCTGAGCCTGCTTCATGTGTGGAGCATAAATGCTGAATATCTGCTGGAACAGACTGGGAACTTGCCAGACCTTCTCTAACCTATCCTACTCTACTGTGATGTCACCCTCTCTATCCTGCACTATTCTGACCTTCTCTATTCTACTTTACTCTGACCTATTCTACTGTGTTCGACTCTACTGTGACTTACTCTGACTGGATATCTGCTAAAGCTTGATCTGAGTTCCAGGTCTGGAAAAGTCTTCACTCACACATCAGCTGCCTGCTTTCAAACCACTATCCACCTAAACACACACATACCCCTCTCTCTCTCTCTATCTCCCTCTCTCTCTCCCTCTCTCACACCTCACACACACTCTCCCTCCACACATCTGGGCATCTGTCTGTGGAGGGAGCCAGGTGTTGGTCAGGCCCCCTGACTGTGGCGTCTGCTCAGACAGCTGGCTAGTGAGGCTTAAACCCCAGACCCGGGAACAGCCTCTGCTCTTCTAGAAGGTTCTAACCCTCCGACAAAGCCCTGAAGAACACAACAATGAATGTCACACCGCCGAAATCACTGACACTGACACCTTTTTTTTTTAAATAGAAAAAAGAGATTTTCATATAAAAGCAAAAAACATCATGATACATTCCAGTGCAGAATTACATAATTACATAAATTAAGACCAAAGGAAATGTGTTGACCAAAACGATTGTCAAAGTTGAAACTCCACACCTATTTATTACGAATAAAAAAACAAACGCATTTTCATTTTAGAAACTCCGGCATGTGCCTCCTTGCTTCTGTTCAGCCTGACTTCTTGGTCACTATGTTTGAATCCCTGAAAGCCAAGTGTGCAAGCAGACTGAACACACACACACCAGCAGAAGCGTGTGTGTGCTTGGGTGTGTGAAAAGCGTGTAAAGAGTGTTTTAAGAGAAGTAAGAACTCAATGAACCTTGTTTTACAGAACAGTGATATGCTTGTTGTTTCATTTCTGTATTTGTGTGGCACCTTTCCCTGTTCCTTCAATATTTCATATTTATATGTACACGACACACACCAACACACACGTGTTCACACACACCCCTGGCCCCACAGTGCATGTCCATGTATGTCCTTGACATGTAGAGAAGCCTAAACAGTACATCAGTTGTTGAACAGCAGGCACAAGCGACATGGGAAGCCTCACCCCACCCCCCCACCCCCCCACCCCTCTCGGACACATCCCAGAACTCCACAACGGAATGTGACGGAGTGTTATAGAGAGAGAACGTTCTGGAAGGTCCAGACGACTCAGAACCTGGCTCAGTCCATCCCCGGCTCCGGTGGTCAAATGTCTGTCCGTCCGTCTGTCCTGCCGAACCTCCTCGACTGCTCTGGTCGCCGGGGCAGATGATGTCACGGGGCTCCTAGCCTGGGATTGGTCCAGCAGTAGATCGTCCCACTTGAGCACTCTTTCCATGTTGTAAAGCACCAGTAGTGGACGGCAACATGTTCCAACATGTCAACCCTCACCACACACACACACACACACACTCTTCCATCCTCTCATGAACACACACACACACACACACTCAGGCATCCTTGGTTAGGACACACTCTCCGACTTGGGGACATAGTCCCAACTGTCTCTCCTGATCTCTTCCTCCATCTTCTTAAACTCCCTCTTGAAAAAGCCGGCCTGTGACACACACACACACCAACACCAGATCAAAAATCCCTCGAAATACCTTATGTATATCCAAAATGTTCCATACAAGTAATACTAAACTGGATATGTCAGACGCTTCTGTAAAGAAGAATCAAAGCCAGAGATTAGGCTGTACATGTGCATGCCAGCGTGTGTGTGAGGGTGTGAGTGAGTGCGTGTGTGTGTGCAGTGTGTTCATGTGCAGAGTGTGTGCGTACCTTCCAGAGGGCGAAGATGATGGCAGCCAAGATGAGCAGTCCCAGGAGCAGACTGACCACTATGAGGAAGACCTCCACCACTGCCTGGGGCTTCTGGTTGAAGACAGCCTCAAGATACACCTGGGCCACAGAGAGAGACAGGTCCACTATGTGAGACAGGTCCACTATGTGAGACAGGTCCTCTATGTGAGACAGGTCCCACACATGAGACATAAGACATTGTTCTAGGTACTAAATTGTAGATCCTAGACTGACTGGGCTAAAGGACTATTCTAGCAGATATAGTAGGCATGGTTCTAGGTTCTAGACTGACCTGGGCTATGGGCGTCTACTGAAACAGGATCATTCTAGGTTCTAGACTGACCTGGGCTATGGGCCTCTACTGTAACAGGATAGTACTAAGTTCTAAACTGACCTGGGCTATGGGGCTCTATAGTAACCGGATGGTTCTAGGTTCTAGACTGACCTGGGCTATGGGCCTCTACTGAAACAGGATGATTCTAGGTTCTAGACTGACCTGGGCTATGGGCCTCTACTGTAACAGGATGGTACTAGGTTCTAGACTGACCTGGGCTATGGGCCTCTACTGTAACAGGATGGTACTAGGTTCTAAACTGACCTGGGCTATGGGGCTCCTCTGCAGCAGGATGGTATGGGGGTCTTCTCTGGGGGACTTGATCACACCAGAACTTTCTATCAGCATGATGCCATGACGACCCTAAGGGAGGAGAGATACACATCAACAACCGGCATGATACATTTCTGAGAGAGAGGGTGTGTGTGTGGTGTGTGTGCCTGTTACCGGAGAGAGCTGCAGCACGGTGGGGTTTAGTTTGACCCCCAGCTGTATGGTCGCTTCCTTCCCTGGCTCCAGGTCTCCTAGGCGACACACTAGGATCTCACAGAGGTCATCGCCATGGCCACAGAACTGGGGAGGGAGGGGGAAAAAACATGGTGACTCTACTACCAACATGAAAAGGATCAAACGTAAGGGTACTGGTGATGCACACGTGTGTACCATTTTGCGTTTGCTGGTCTTGGAGAAGAAGAAGGCGAGTTCCTGAATGAAGGAGGCCCTGGGGACGTCACAGTCCCTCTGTACTCTCATGGTTGAGTCCTTCAACACACACTCTCCATGGGACGTCTGGCAGACAACACACACACACACAGGTTCAAACATAAGCCAAATTATTGTATGACACAAAAAAACAAAACAAAGGAGTACACAATGACACTGGTCACTGTTCTACCTGGTATTGTGTGGGGTTGTCCTAGTGGGTGCTGGGTATTGTAGTTCTACCTGGTATTGTGTGGGGTTGTCCTAGTGGGTGCTGGGTATTGTAGTTCTACCTGGTATTGTGTGGGGTTGTACTAGTGGGTGCTGGGTATTGTAGTTCTACCTGGTATTGTGTGGGGTTGTCCTAGTGGGTGCTGGGTATTGTAGTTCTACCTGGTATTAGGTGTGTTCGACTTCATGCAGCGCCGGCGGCACCGACAGTCGGCTGCGACACCGGCGCTGCATGAAGTCGAACACACCTATTGTGTGCGGTTGTCCTAGTGGGTGCTGGGTATTGTAGTCCTACCTGGTGCTCTGCTATGTGCAGCAGTCTGTAGGGGTAAGGGGCCAGAGTCTTTGGGAGGTCCAGTTCCACCACGGTGTTCCGAGCCCTGCTAGGGCCTGTGTTCACCACCTACACACCCAGGAAGGACACACAGCTGCAGGTCAGGTGACCAGGTCAGGTGACCTCACAACATGGCTTCACTGACACCAGCCTGCCTGTGGTGGAGCAACTTGCTGCCATCGCTATGTTCTCAACGAGGTTGGAAACAGCCCAGTGGAGATTTTGTGTATTACAGTAAAAGGTACTTTTAAAAAGGCACTTTAGGCTCTACTATCACCTAATGAGCAACTTTAAGTAGTAGTAAGAAGAAGAAGTGGTTCTAGTGAGTAACCAGGGCTGTTTCCTACCTTGTAGGTGTAGTTGAAGCTCTCGTTGTAGCAGTCCACTGGTGTGGGCTCCTGGTCTCCAAATATAAAGGAGTTAGGAGACACAAACCTGGGAGGGAGAGAGAGCAGTAGTCACTGTCTATGACTGCTTAGGGTATCTTTTATAACACACACACACTGACACACACACAGACACACACACAGCTTGTCTTACCCGTGGATATTGAGGTCTAGTCCATATCGCAGTGGAAGGACAAGGCTGGCAGTGTTGTCATGCAGAAGATCCTCACTCTCATAGTTGTCCCTGATGAACACAAACACCACAGAGGAACACTCATCACAGACCTGGAACATCTCCATGGTAGAACTCATAAAGGAACACTCATCACAGACCTGGAACATCTCCATGGTAGAACTCATAAAGGAACACTCATCACAGACCTGGAACATCTCCATGGTAGAACTCATAAAGGAACACTCATCCCAGACCTGGAACAACTCCATGGTAGAACTCATAAAGGAACACTCATCACAGACCTGGAACATCTCCATGGTAGAACTCATAAAGGAACACACTGTTGGTAATATTGTAATTTGCCAATAGGTGTCACCTCATCAAGTGTGCTACCACAATCTTGTTATTTCTTCTTGGTGCCTCCCTATAAATTGACATGTTTGTGAACAATAGTGTCATACAAAACTCAACACACACATCCCAGACCTGGAACATCACCATGGTAGAACTCATAAAGGAACACACATCACAGACCTGGAACATCACCATGGTAGAACTAATAAAGGAACATACATCCCAGACCTGGAACATCTCCATGGTAGAACTCATAAAGGAACATACATCCCAGACCTGGAACATCTCCATGGTAGAACTCATAAAGGAACACTCATCCCAGACCTGGAACATCACCATGGTAGAACTCATAAAGGAACACTCATCCCAGACCTGGAACATCAACATGGCCACTGTAGACACTAGAACATACCATTGTAGAACCTACATCACCACTGTAGTACCTACAATATCAGCGCTATAGAACCCATGTCACCATTCTGGAGCCTAGAACATAACCAGTTTGAAATCTATATTATTCATCCTCTAAACCAGAGGTCTTCAACCCTGGTCCTGGCCCACTGACCTGTATGTTCTAGATGTTTCCCTGCTCCAACACACCTGGTTCAAATGAGCGGCTTGTTATCAAGCTCTGCAGATGCCTGATAATGACCATTCATTTGAACCAGGTGTGTTGGAGCAGGGAAACACCTACAACGTATAGGTCAGTGGGCCCTGAGGACCAGGGTTGAAGACTACTGGTCCATACCATCACTAATCTAGAACATATAACATGACCAGTCCTGAAATCTTCACAAGTTTAAAACATATTGTACGACCTAGACCCGGCCAAGTCTGGAACCTCTAGATGGATCGGTCTGCATGACGAGCAGGGAAATGGGGGACATGTATGACAGGAAGTCACAGGAGGGATTTAGGTGACATAATCAGGCCATTCAAAACATCTGGGTTCATGGCAGCGATCCAGCCCAGCCTCTTCCAGGCGGACACATCATCTAACAGCATGAGAACAGCAGACCAGACCTAGCCAGACCAAACCTAAACAGTGTTGACACACACCGGCATGCTGCACTGATATATGGACGACCGTCACCATCGCGGCTTCAATCCAGCTCCATGTTTAGGGAGGTATCTCTCTTTTTCTGGCTCATCCTCTCCCTTACTGTCTGGATTTGAGTTGTTCCAGAACAAAAGCATGTTCTCAACAGATCAACGTTCCTTAAACAGTAGAACCGCGTGGATCAAACACTCCTGCAAAAAGGAGGACAGGCCTTAAGTTGACATGAACCTGAGGAAACTACAGCTTCGCTCGTTGGCCGAGAGACACTGTTGACCTGTTACCATGCCAACGGCCCAAACACACACACACGCCCTATCCCCTCGATCGCACGGCGCTGACTGGGCTTAGCCGCTCGGCTGGAGCCTGCGTGTGTTGTGGTGACGTCAGCGGTTTGACGCCTGATCAAGTCACCTCTCTATCCACAGTGACCTCAGGGGTCAACTAGGGGCCAACTAGGGGCCAGGGGTTATGGGTCAGGGTCAGGCAGGGTTTGGTTGGTTGAGGGGTTGAGGTGCAGTATGGAGGAGAAGATAGAGAGGGTTTGTGGGGTGAGGGGAAGGGAGGGGGAGAGGGAGGGTGAAAAGGGGAAGTCCTTACCCGGTGGTGTTGAGCTGGATGATGATGTCACCGGCATTGCTGCTTTGGTTGACGTCTAACAGGAAGCTAATGTTCACCTACAGCAAGCAGACATCTCCAGATTAGACATACGAGTTGGTTATTACATAGACCTCATAGCCAGTGATGAGCTGGAGCAGTAATTGGATAAGCATTGCCTTGGCCAGTGATTGGCTGGATGAGCATTGCCTTGGCCAGTGATTGGCTGGATGAGCATTGCCTTGGCCAGTGATTGGCTGGATGAGCATTGCCTTGGCCAGTGATTGGCTGGATGAGCATTGCCTTGGCCAGTGATTGGCTGGGCGTGGTACGGTACCTTGGTCTGTGAGGCCAGGTAGAGGTTTCCCACACTGCAGTCCACTCCCACGCCTGTCCTGTTGTCTTCCACCAGGTCACAGCTCACTGAGGTCTGCTCCTGGTCACACACACATACATATTTACAGACACAATCTGGGGTTTGGCAGAAGTGTACTTGTAGTGTTGTGTATTGTGTTTGTGTGTCTGTGTGTATTTATGTGTGTGTGTGTGTGTGTGTGTAGATCACCAGGAGGAGACCTTGTGAGCTGTGACCTGGTGTGTGTGAGTGGGGTGGAGTGGGGGGAGTTTGTGTGCGTGAGACTCACAGCATCAAGGACTTTAATGTAGTGCAGGTTGCCGGGGAAACGCAGGAGCATTCTGGGTAGGAAGACATCGTCTCCTGAGTTGACCAGAGTAGTGTTGAGCATAATAGTTTTTCCGTTGCCCAGCGCAAAGTACGACAGGTTCTGGTGTTTTCTGCAGGAAAAAAGGTTCAAGGCATATTTTTTAACAAGAAGCCTCTATTGATTTTCCCTTCTCACAGTCTCAAACACACACACACACACACACACACAAACACACACACACACACAGATATACAGAGATCAGTGTTGATGTTTTCCTGTTTGCTTCACAGCTCTATTCTCATAACAGGAAGTAAAAGTATTTTCCTCTAATCACCTGGAAACGTTCACATGGTAAACTGAAAAACAGTCACGGCTTACCACATCCTCTCTCTCTCCCTCCCTCCCTCCCTCCCTCCCTTCCTCCCTCCCTCCCTCCCTCCCTCCCTCCCTCCCTCCCTCCCTCCCTCCCTCCCTCCCTCCCTCCCTCCCTCCCTCCCTCCCTCCCTCCCTCCCTCCCTCCCTCCCTCCCTCCCTCCCTCCCTCCCTCCCTCCCTCCCTCCCTCCCTCCCTCCCTCCTCAGCGTGACAGTTGCAGAGGAGAGCTCCTTACTCTGGTAAGACCAGGTGGGCAGACACCTGCAGGTTGGTGGAACACCTGTCCATAGAGCAGTGGCGAGCAAACTCCGTCTGGGGAGGGAAAACAAATTAAACGACATCTCTACATGACTGATGCCTTGATTAGTATCACATCAACTCCATTACCTCCACCATGATCAGTATATCATCTCCTCCACTAGCATGACTGGGAGACAGACAGGGTCAGAGGGAATGCTACCTGGCTAGAAAATGGTACCTGTGGGCATGGTTCAAGGTGCGGTCATGCTACTTGATTGGTGATATAGTTGCCATGGGGGAAAGAGAGGGCGGGGTGGTGCCATTTGGTTATGCGGTTGTTAAGGGAGTGGTATGATATTGGCAGACAGTACCTGATTGGTTATGTGGTTGTTATGGGCATGACGGGGAGTTGGTAGATGGTACCTGATTGGTTATGTGGTTGTTAAGGGCGTGGTGAGGGGTTGGTAGACGGTACCTGATTGGTTATGTGATTGTTATGGGCATGGTGAGGAGTTGGTAGATTGTACCTGATTGGTTATGTGGTTACTGTTCTGTCCTCGTTGCTGCAGGATGGGCTTGAGGGGAGGGAAGGTTCTGGAAGATCCCCGCTGGACCGCGTTGTCCCTGAGGGCAAAGGTCACCTGGAACTGGATCGGTGTGAAGACGTCTCTTACGTCCCTCTGGAGAACACACACACACACAGGGGGAGATGATCCCTCTAGTAAAACACATATTTGACTCAACAGCAAGTCTGCTCAAATGAATACCAATTTTTTTCCAGCTCAAAGGGGGAAGTAGATTGGGGCCCCTTGTCACTTCCTCAGACAGCCACAAAACACACACATCACACACACACACCAACCACACACACACACCATCCATGCACACACATCAAACACAGACACACACATCCTGTCATGCACGTTCGATGGTCAGAGGGGATGACTACACACGTGCCTACCCTCTTACCCACGCCCACACACACACGGTTACCCTCTTACACACACACACACACACACACACACACACACACACACACACACGGTTACCCTCTTACACACACACACACACACACGCACACACGTGCCTACCCTCTTACCCACGCCCACACACACACACACACACACACGGTTACCCTCTTACCCACGCCCACACACACACACACGGTTACCCTCTTACACACACACACACGGTTACCCTCTTACCCACGCCCACACACACACGGTTACCCTCTTACACACACACACACACACACACACACACACGGTTACCCTCTTACACACACACACACACACACACACACACGTGCCTACCCTCTTACCCACGCCCACACACACACACACACACACACATGGTTACCCTCTTACCCACGCCCACACACACACACACACACACACACACGGTTACCCTCTTACCCACGCCCACACACACACACACGCTCTTACACACACACACACGGTTACCCTCTTACCCACGCCCACACACACACACTCACCCTCAGGAAGGCCAGGTGTGTGACGCAGGGCTGCTCGTCATGCCTGGCTCTCACACGCCCCCTGGTGGTGTTGGACGTCCCGTTGCCATGGAAATAGAAGCGGGCGGGGAAGGAGTCTTTGTGGCGGGTGTCTGCAGTCAGGTTGTACTGGAGCTCTGTGGGGGGGGGGAGCGGGGAGGGAGGGGGCGGGGGGCGGAGAGCGGGGGGGGGGAGGTTATCATCACTGAGGAAAATATAAAGTGAAGCTACACTTCCCAATTACAGTAATAGCCTCTTATATTCATCTTATCATGGGGACTGTTTTTGGCCAGGCAGGGATGTAATCAGGACTTTAGTGGCTCTGGGTGTGTGTATCTGTGTTTGTGTGTGTGTGGTTGTGTGTGTTTGTGTGTGGTTGTGTGTGTGTGGTTGTGTGGGTGTGTGTGGTTGTGCGTGTCTGCAGGAGGAAGTCTGATAAGATGACGGTTGAAGTAGTTACAGTCCCTCTCTCCCTATTGCTCCACCCCAACACATCTCCCTGTGGACTCGGGTTTGAATAACCCGAGTAGCAGGGTGACTGTTGATGACAGGTGTCCAGAGTCCACAACTCCACCTCAAGCTCCGTTCACTGAAGCCGGGCACATGAATGACAGAGAGCCCCAGACAGTACTGTACACAGCCGGGCGTGTGTGTGTTGTGTGGTGTGTGTGGTGCGTGTGTGGTGTGTGTGGTGCGTGTGTGACGTGTGTGCTGCCTGGTTCGAGTGTGTGTGTTGACATGACCTCGGCTGGGGGTGTAACCATTAATCCAGGACAAACAGACAGATGGCCGCTTCTCAGACCACCTGACGTCTCCCCAGCCGAGACACGGTGCGGACGTGCCCCTGGTCAAACGGCAAGCGGGCCACCCAGGTTTGATCCGCAGTCAACAGCCAGTGATACGCGTGTGTACGTATGTGTGGGAAGATGGGGGTATATGTGGTGTGTGCGTGTGTAGGCTCTAAAGTTTGCGACCTGCGAGGAGCAGGGGGAAACTCACCGATGAACCCGGTGTAGCGTCGCGAGCGCACCCTGAAGCACACGGACACGTTGGCGCACACGGCGGGCGAGCCGCCCTCCAAGCAGAGCGCCACCGAGCGGTTCACCGTCACGGGCAGCACCAGCCCCGCCTCCACTGTCACCACAGGACGGGCCCTGCCGCGGAAAACACACACACAGTCAGGAGGGGTTTGTTCCTGGGTAGCTGGGTCATTCCTGTGTGTGTGTGTGTGAGTGGTGTTCTTACCTCAGTATGACAGCTGAGTCTGAGAGAAAGGCTCCCACCGCCACGTCTAGAAATCAGAATCAGAGTCAGAGAACAGGCAAAACAAGGCAGAGGCAGAGTCAGGGTCCAGGTCAGGGTCAGAGGCAGTGAGGGTGAGAGTCAGTGTTTCTCTTTGGGCAGAATGTCTCGGTGACACCAACCACCATGTCACGCAAACACTCCTCTTTTAGAATGGTCATGATCTCATCCCTCACAGTACATTCAGTTCAAAGACGCACACACGAACACACACGCACACACACAAGGTCGGAAAGACACACACGTGGACACAGAGCCACATTGTACTGCGAGAGAGGGTTACCTTGGTAACCATTTCCGTCCACGTCGATGCCTCCAGACAGCGACTGGCCAAACATCCTGAACGGGGAACCGAGGACCGAGGCTGTGATCCTCTGGTGGGACACACACACACACACACAGATACACACACACATATACACACAGACAGACACATAAACACAGCAGATTGGTCAGTATCTTATACTCTTTATACTTTCTTTACATTCTGAACACACACACACACAGGCAGACACACACACAGACACACACATCCGGCGGATACACATATGACTCAAACTGGCTGTGCTCAGATTAAAATCACAAAAAGAGAAGTGTGTGTGGGGTGGTTGTGTGTCTGTGTCTGTGTGTGTGTGTGTGTGTCTGTGTGTGTGTGTCCCACCAGAGGATCACAGCGTACCTGAGAATGTGTGTGAGAGATGCCATGGGCCCTGCCGTTGTAGATATACACAGCCCCCGCCAACTCCTCCTCATGCGGAGCTCCTATGGCCACATCTGAAACACAAGCCAGTCACAGAGTTACACACACACACACACACACACACACGGCCAGCCTTCTAGTTACAGACCACAGTTACAGGTCCACGGGGATGTAATAGCCTTAATAACACACTTCAAGAGCGTCCCACCCACTCCTCGCATCTGACAAGGCCCTTCACACACACACACACACGCTGAGCGGCAAGTGGCAGTTGAGCAGTGTTGCAGTAAGTGGCAGTTGGAGCAGAGGTAGGCGTGTGCTGAGCAGGGTGAGAGGATGTGGTGGAGTGGAAGCGGGGCATTGGGGAAGACTGAGGGAGGGCTGCTGGACGGAGAGATGGTATCTCCTGGTACTCTTGTGGCTGCATGGTGAGAGATGGTATCTCCTGGTGGTGTTGTGGCTGCATGGTGAGAGATGGTATCTCCTGGTGCTCTTGTGGCTGTATGGTGACAGATGGTATCTCCTGGTGCTCTTGTGGTTGCATGGTGAGGCTAGCTTGGTTGGCGTATGGTTGGAGTATTGTGCATAACAAAACTACAGCAGGTTATTTCTGGTTTCTCTACTGAATTTTACTTCAGTTTTGGTTTAGTGCCTTTAGAGCTTAGTTGAGTGCCTTGAAGGTGCCTACAAAAAAATACTTATTTGCACACCACAGTAGCTGCTCTATGAACACCACAGTAGCTGCTCTATGAACACCACAGTAGCTGCTCTATGAACACCACATTAGCTGCTCTATGAACACCACAGTAGCTGCTCTATGACCACCACATTAGCTGCTCTATGAACACCACAGTAGCTGCTCTATGAACACCACATTAGCTGCTCTATGACCACCACATTAGCTGCTCTATGAACACCACAGCAGCTGCTCTCTGAACACCACAGTAGCTGCTCTATGAACACCACAGTAGCTGCTCTATGAACACCACATTAGCTGCTCTATGACCACCACATTAGCTGCTCTATGAACGCCACAGCAGCTGCTCTATGACCACCACATTAGCTGCTCTATGACCACCACAGTAGCTGCTCTATGAACACCACAGTAGCTGCTCTATGAACACCACATTAGCTGCTCTATGACCACCACAGTAGCTGCTCTATGACCACCACAGTAGCTGCTCTATGAACACCACAGTAGCTGCTCTATGACCACCACATTAGCTGCTCTATGAACGCCACAGCAGCTGCTCTATGACCACCACATTAGCTGCTCTATGACCACCACAGTAGCTGCTCTATGAACACCACAGTAGCTGCTCTATGAACACCACAGTAGCTGCTCTATGACCACCACATTAGCTGCTCTATGACCACCACATTAGCTGCTCTATGACCACCACAGTAGCTGCTCTATGAACACCACAGTAGCTGCTCTATGAACACCACATTAGCTGCTCTATGACCACCACATTAGCTGCTCTATGAACGCCACAGTAGCTGCTCTATGACCACCACATTAGCTGCTCTATGACCACCACAGTAGCTGCTCTATGAACACCACAGTAGCTGCTCTATGAACACCACATTAGCTGCTCTATGACCACCACATTAGCTGCTCTATGAACGCCACAGCAGCTGCTCTGATCCAGTGGCTGGTGAGACCGTCACCACAACACATGTCGGGAAAAGATCAACTGAGCTCACCAAATGTCAGCTAGCTCACCTGGGTAGCCGTCATCATCGATGTCTCCCAGGTCACTGATGGTCTCTCCAAACCTGGCGGCGTATGAATCACTGCCCACCAGCTGGAACTCTGCTTCCCTCAGCTCGGTCTGCACACACACACACACACACACACACAGACAGTTACATTAGACTGGGTGTGCTAAATGCCAGAGAGAGACTGCCAGTGAGGTATGTGTTGATGAGGGGACGAGAGATTTGTGAAGTTTTGATATGTTACATGTGTACCAGGTGTGTGTGTGTGTGCACGTGTGTGTATATATCTGTGTGTGTGTGTATATGTGTGTGTATGTATGTGTGTGTGTATGTGTGTGTGTGGGGGGGGGGGGACTCACGTCTCCCTGGTTGATGTAGACGTGGACACGCCCTTCCTCCCTCAGTGTGCTGGACAGGGGAGCTCCTACCAGCAGGTCGGACAGTCCATCAGCGTTCACATCCACCGCACACACACTCGCCCCGAAGTACGAGCCCAGCTGCACAATACACACACGCCCAATCAGCACATCAGCAACAGTCGTTCAAGGACAGATAACGTTCTGGTCTGGGCGTGTGTGTGTGTGTGTGTGTGTGTGTGTGTGTGAGGAGGGAGTGTGTCTGGGTGAGAGTGTCAGCCTTACCTTGGTGCCCTTAACCTCAGCGATGATCTTCAGAGTGTTTTCATGTATCCTGAAGACGTAGGCCTGGAGAGAATGTATAGGGTGAACCTTCTTCCCACTGAAGATGCATTCAGAGCATGCACACAGACTTTCAGACCTTCGCACAAGCATATCTAGCAATTTCCGTTCTTGTAAATCCGTTCTTGGAACATGTCACCGTCTTTCAGAAACAGGTCTGTGTGCAGATAAACGCCTCATGACAGAGTTACGATTCTCTTCCTGCCTGTGCAGAGAGAGCTTGTCTGTCCTGTCATACAGTACGTATAGATTCATTCAGATGAGTTTACCAGACAGCAGACACACAGACACACGCACAGATCATATACCCATCATTACCCATCAATCAAACCACTACAGCTGCACCATCAACAGACTTTGTTAGTGTGTGTGTGCGTGTGTGTGTGTGTGTGTGTATACCGTTTCCTTCCTACAGTGTCCGAGTTTCATACGGGGGTGGAACTCACTAACCACTAACCCTTCCTGATGCACACACACACACACACAAGCACAGACAAAGACATTCATGCTGTACTGTTCTTAATATGATTCGTGTCCTGAGGAAGAGCAAGAAGCAGGATGGAAAAGGGGAAGTGATGTCATACCCTCCCAGTTTGGCTGTGCTGTGGGGCTCCCCCCACCACCTCCATAGAGTAAGGACTGCTGAAGTGGCCCGCTCCCACCGAGTATCCTGATCACACACACGCACACACACACACATACACATTCACACACACACACACACACACACACACATACACACTATTAGAATGGCATTCGACTTTTACACAGTTCAAACAACAAGGTTATAAGTCAGACTGGGTTTTAATTTTAGACCTCAGGCACAGAAACTGCAGTCTTCCTAGTGTCACCAAACAATGAAGCAGTGATCAGCAGAAACGAGGCAAACTCACGGCCGGGTGATAAGAAAACAGCCTTGTTTCAACTTGAACTTGAACTTTTATCTAAAACTCTATTTGTGTGTTTGTGAGGTGTTTGTCATGGGAGTTGCGATATTAGTAACAGCCTGTTTAGCTGAGCAACGTGAGTTACTTAAACTTAGCTAGAGAATATGTCCAAACCTACACTGCTGTGTCGACTGTGTGAAAACCGCACGTGGCGTTGTCATGAAAGCTACTGACAGCAGAACACATCTGTCATCCTTTTTCCTGTTTACTTTACATGTACAGCTTGCTTCATTTCTGGACCACTATTTTGGTTCCTGCGCACCACAATTTTGCATGTTGTTACGACAAAAAATAATAATTTTGGGTTTAAATTAGAACCATGTTTATAAATAATAATAGTAATAAGACTTAATTTATATAGCACATTTCAATTGCAGCTCAAGGTGCTTTATATAAAATCAATAAAAACAATATTGCATATGTTTAGGTTCTACTAGGAACTAGGGGCTCAACAGGTACATAAGAAGCCTCTAGAAGAAAACGGCTTGTGAGGCTGGAGACGTACCCAGGTAGCTGCCATACTGGACGGTGCTGTCGTCGTCCACGTACGCCGACAGCACCCTGCTGGAGATGTTGTACACCAGCACAGAGCCGGTCCAGTAGGAGGTCCCTGGAGCACCCATGATGAGCAGTTTCTGGAGGCAGACGGAGGAAGAGAGAGGGAGGAAGGGAGGGAGATCAGAGAAAGGAATAGATCATGGGAGAGAGAGATAAAGAGAGAGAGATAAAGAGAGAGAGAGAGAAAAAGAGAGAGAGAGAAAAAGAGAGAGATAAAGAGAGGAAGAGATAATGGGACACAGAGAGAGAGGGGAGAGAGAGATCAGCCCTGTTCCAGTTCTATGTCATGAACTATCAGCAAAAATGCACTAGATACGCTGGAGCGTAACCACCATATAAAAGCGTGCGTGGATACCTCTGTCATGAAGTTGGATATCCCAGCTTGGCAGGAACCATAATCTGCCCCAAACTTCTTCTGGTAATCTGAGGAAGGATGTGCGCCACAGGGTTAGACAGGTGTTAGTGTACGCCCACACACACACACACACACACGCACACACACACACCGCCTTGGTCACAGGGCCGTCCAGTCAGTGTTTTCTCCCTGCATTATCTCTGTTGACCGACTGGTCAATGTCTAACAGAGGTGGTTGGGTGATAAGGCTGGTCGCTCCACGATTCAAAAGTTACCTCTCTGACACATGACGATGTCCTTTTGGTCTAACGGTCTTTAGGAGCCACGGGAGACACAGGTTAGGCGCCTGTCGGAGTACCTACCTCTGTAGCAGGGAATGAGAGGCAGAGACTGCTTGAGGTCGGACTGGTAGAGGTAGCAGACACCGTGAGGAAGGTTGTTCAGGTTCTCCTTTTTGGCGTAGTAAACGTTCTTCCAGCGATGGCCGCAGGCCTTCAGAACGCACGGGGAGACGGAGGGAGCCAATGAGAACGCAGGGGAGACGGAGGGAGCAAATCAGAATGCAGGGGAGACAGAGGGAGCCAATCAGAACGCAGGGGAGACAGAGGGAGCCAATCATAAACTACCAAAACACAGACAAAAAACATGGCGTGGGCGATGGAGAACAACTGTGTTTTATCCATGTTTCATGATGGGAACTTGGGCACTTTGATCAGATTTCAGGTTTACTGTTTGCGTTGTTTGTGAAAATGTATCAAGATGTTTGAACTTGTCCACTGCAGACTAAATATACCTACGGGTACAAATACAGAAACCTGAACTTGAACCTGAACCTGAGAAAGTTTCACCAAACGCCGTCTGTCATGCAACAGCTTGAGTCACGTCCAGAAGGCCGTGAACAGCTGGTTTCGCAATGTTAGTTTCAGTGTCCCAGTAGAAACCGAGAAAACACTGTGAGGTGATGTTGCAGAGAGATAGGAGCTGAGGGAGGAGAGCAGGACCCCGCCGTACGTACCAGCACACTCCCATCACTGCCCTGTCTAGACAGGCTCACTCCCAGCCACTGGTTGTCAATATCGGCATCACACGTCTTTCCACAGCTATCCACCCCTGCAACGGCAGCCATACACACAGTCAAACACACACAAACACACAACAACAGCAAGGCTGGGCTTCAGAGTAGGTCTTGAGGGAGTGACGGTTCCACTGCGGTGGTAACAGTTGTGTGGGGGTTTTTATCTCCTGTTTCTGCGGCTGACATGAACCAACCCCGGTCATGGTCAGGTTGTCTTCCTGCTCCAGTGGTTTGGTGGCTAGCTACAGCATTCGCAGCAGGGTAGTAGATAACAATCTACTGAACTGTTCGGACACAAAGGGCAATGGGACATTCTTTTGCAATCAACCGCTGCTGCCAGTAACAGATTTGACCACAGACCAAAAAATGGGTTTGACTTTCAACAGGTGATATTCATGCATTCAAGCATGATATTCGAGGTGTAAAGAGTAGAATAATACTGCCTGTAAGCCATCCCCAGCTGAGAATCTGAGAAACCACTGCTAACTCTAGCCCAGGATAAAGGACATTAGGTTGTTCATCCCCTTGCATGTAGCTAAACAGGGCATCTCTGAGTATAAAGTATAAATACTGACTGACTACGTGACTCTCAAAGCAGTATTTATTTGCTGGAGGTCCCATATGACTCAGTGGGAGGCAATCAAACCTGTCTAATTAGATAAGTAACTCCGACCACCGCTCCTCTCTCTTCATCCAAAACCGTGTCATTAGAGCGATCTAGAATGACTCTGAGCCCGGGATTCCCTCTCCGGGAGCTGAGGAGAGCACGTCAGTTTCTGGCGCACGCTCTCGAGGCGTTATTCAAATAGAACACGGGCCATACAGACCTGTTAGTATCTGTTGGCAGTCTCTTTTCTCCGACACGCTGCATTTATAAATGGCTCCGGGACTGTGGGCTGAGGTTTTGAAAGTTGAATTGGAGACAGGGGCTCCAACTAGCAACCTAAACAGACAACATGAGACATGAACATAAATGGGAGAGATAGTCTACTTCTCAAAGACTCCTCCACAGCCCTCCATCTGGTGACCAATAACAAGCCAGCTGACAATGGTTAGAAATCATAAACAGATGAATGCTCTTTTGCTCGGGGCAGATTAACGGTGGTTTAACGGGATGAACGGGCGCTTTTGTGTATCAAACGGTGCTTTGTGAATCTCTGCAGTCCGGCTAATTAACATGCCAGTGAGACTTCACACACACCGGGACTAAATTCAAGCTTTGTTGATTTTCCAATCATTAAAAAAATTGGCGGATATAGTAACTTTTTGTCTCCTAATTAGTCTGGGTAATTAACGTAAACTGTGTCAAAACTACTCACCAAGTCTGCTGCCTGTGCTTGTGTAATAATACCGAATATCCAAACAGAGATCCTTCAGGACCGTTGAAGTTCATGGAGTGTTCTACGTCCAGGTTGTAAGTCTCGGTGAGGTAAAGGCAGCATAAGGCAGCCAGAAGCCTCGATAGAAGTCCCAGCCGGCAGGACCTTACAATCCCCAACGTGAGTCGCTCCATTTCAGTAGAATAGTCCACCAACTTTTCCAAAAGGTGAAGACTCTGTACTGCACAGCAGAGGAGAAACGAAATACAAACTACGGAAAGTGGAAAGGAACGACAAAGTCAATGGAGACAAACTCTTACATCCTCCTGCCAACTTTACAAAGCAGATAGAGACGGCGAGCGCCCAGCTCCTGTTGCGCTTCGTGAGTCCGCCCGCGCACGACCTCCCGTTTGGCTCACGGCAAAATTCCGTCACGTGAAACTTCTCACAGAGCTTTGAACATACAGCGGGACGCCCAGCCCAACTCAGGCAACGGAGACGGTGCAGACTTCTTTACTTGGAGGAACGGGGCGACTTTGCGGAGAAAAGTCACGGCAAAGTGTGAATGTTATTACAACTTCACACATATGCAGTAACAAATGGTTGTCCGTTATCTTTCCGGGATATTTGTGACCGTTATCCGGGCTTGGCCAGTGGGTTAGACGTTTTAAACGAGACAACATGCAAAAAATAATTACTTTGGCATTAGTTGGGTGGAGTAGGCTATACTTTATGTAGCTAAACATTTAATTGGCACACGTCCATAAAGTTTTTTGTCTTTAGTCATTATATGTTATCCTTATGGGCAATACCGGGGAAAAAACGTCTCCGTTTTCCCTATTTGTTCGGTCTAGGAGAAAAATGATGGTGAGTAACTTTGGAGGAATGTAGTGTCAGACACGGATTTTCCGCCCGCTGCTATACCCTCACGCCGCCTGCTGTGTTCCCACGGAGGAATTGCCCGTTTCCCGCTACGGTAGTCCTATACGACCGGGGTTATATTTGGAAGTAGCCCGGGGCAATGTCCTACAGCGCAGAGCTAAGACGCCAGTCACGGAGGTTTACACTGGAACAGTGTAGTGTTTCGACAGAGGTGAATGTGTGGTGGACTGGTGTGTGGTTAATGAAAGGAAACGGAGGTCTTTCAGCACATTCGAGCACATTCTCGAGTATTTAAGGCTAATTGTAACCTTGTCAGGCTTAGGCTACATCACAATGAACCGTTACCGAACAGTTAAACCTGAGTCAATCTCCCATCTTGTTCACACAAATCTTTCTGTTGTAGAACAACACCTACTAATTGGTTTAGGCCTATGTCATGATATTCTATCCATGAAATGTAATTGGGTCGATCTTAAAGACCATCATTGATATCCACCTCGTGACCACCTACAGTTGCCTACTTTCCTTCTGCTCTCCAATCGTGTCCCTATTTGGTGAGAGACGGGTGTGGAAGGCAGTTTGGACGCTGGTTGAGCAACACAAGAGGAAATGAGGATGTATTTATGCGGTAGAGACAGTGTTGAAATCGAGAGACTCTCCAGGATCCGGGACCCCCCATAAGTTAACAAGTCCCCTCGGAGAGAGACAATTACTGTTGTTGCCCCCCCCCCCATCCCCCATCCCTGCCCCGCCCCTGAAACCTTGAGATTCTAATTTAAATACACAGTGATGCACATTACAGTTATCCATACAACCCCCCCCCCCCCCACCCTCTCCATCTGTTGTGATACACACACACACACACACACACACACACACACACACACACACACACACACACACACACACACACAGAGGTACAGGGAGAACCAGGTCAGGGAGCCAGGTAAGTAGCCAGAGCTAGCATTAGACACCAGCTCTGCAGTGACACACCACCTCTCCCAGCTACGGCTGCTGCTCGCTCATGACTTTTACAGCACTCGGGTCTATCATGTCTCCTTTTGCTCCTTCCGTTCACCACACACACACACACACACACACACACACACACACAGAACTCCCCAGAGAGCTCAGTCACCTCTTCGACCGGGCTATCTCTGGTATCTAGCTTCCTTAACATAGCTGACCACCCCCGCCCCTCCCCTCTCCCTCTGCCCCCTGGGGGTCATGGCTTTCCAGTAGATCCACACCAGACCTCCTCCCCCTCCTGCTCTCATCCCTTCCCTCCCCCCCCTCCTCCCTCTGTCCTGCTCTCTAACAGGGCCCAGCTGGATCGCACGGGTCCAGGCTACAGAATGTCCTGTACCCTGGGCAGGGTGACTGTCTGTCTGGCTGAACCGAGGCCTGAGCTCTGGTCCACATCCACCAGGCCAGGAGCAGAGATAGTGCGGGGCTGGGTCCTGAGAGGAGATAGGGTCTGCTATCACCGTCTGAGGAGATAAGGAGATCCAGAGAGCTCGCTCCCCCTCTCGCTGCCTGCCTCACCGACGAGCCCCGATGCTCATAAAGTCTATCAGGACACATGGTGGAGCTTAACATGTTTAGCCCTCGTATTCCTGTCGAGGTGTGCTCTTACACATTCACTCACACACTCACTCACATCCTCCACCTCTCTCTCTCTTTATTTATTGTCCATCTTTCATCACTCTCTCTTTCTCTTTCTCTCTCTCTCTCTCTCTCTCTCTCTCTCTCTCTCTCTCTCTCTCTCTCTCTCTCTCTCTCTCTCTCTCTCTCTCTCTCTCTCTCTCTCTCTCTCTCTCTCTCTCTCTATGTTGCTGTAACTCCTGGTATACTGGCTGGCCCCTGGACTAGAGAACAGCCCATCATTCTGTAGGTGAGGGTAGCTGTGTCTCCTCCTTAGAGAGTATGCATGTGTGTGTGTGTGGTGTGTGTGTGAGTATGCGTGTGTGTGTGTGTGTGTGTGTGTGAGAGAGTGTGTGTGCACGTACAATGTGTCTCAGGAGGGTCATGGTGAGCTACAGAGCAGGACAGGAACCAGCTGTGGCCAACAGGCCTGTCTCCCTCCAAACATCCCCACCTCCTTCCTCCCCTCTTCCCTGTGCCATCCCTCCCCCTCTCCTCCCCCCACTCCCCTCCTCCATCTCTCCTCCCCCCACCCCCTCCCTCCCTCTCTCCTCCCCCCACCCCCTCCCTCCCTCTCTCCTCCCCCCACCCCCTCCATCTCTCCTCCCCCCACCCCCTCCCTCCCTCTCTCCTCCCCCCACCCCCTCCCTCCCTCTCTCCTCCCCCCACCCCCTCCCTCTCTCCTCCCCCCACCCCCTCCCTCCCTCTCTCCTCCCCCCACCCCCTCCCTCCCTCTTTCCTCCCCCCTTCCCTCCTCCCTCTCTCCTCCCCCCACTCCCCTCCCTCCCTCTTTCCTCCCCCTTCCCTCCTCCATCTCTCCCTCCCTCCCTCTCTCCTCCCCCCACCCCCTCCCTCCCTCTCTCCTCCCCCCACCCCCCTCCTCCCTACAACCTCCCTCCCACTCCCTTCCTCATCACAACCACTAAAATCTACTGTCTGGGTACTAAAGGGGGACGGGACGGTGTAGCTATCCTGTGTGTAAGAGCTTCAGTGTGCGGGTCTGTCAGTGTGTGTGTGTGTGTGTGTGTGTGTGTAGTTCTGTCGTGTTGTACAGTGGCTTGAAGGGGGAGGTGGCTATGGGGTAATGCTACACATGCTGTTACCAGGGGATTCCTGTGTTATTACACTATCATGGTCTTTATGAGCGAGCTTTATGGCTTCACTGTTGTTCCTTTGGGAGTGACATCACACAAACATGAGTGCTCTGACCCACACACACGCACACACACCCACTCACACCCACTCACACACACCTACTCACACATACCTACTCACACACACACACACCACTGGAAATTATATGATGGTCTCTCGTCATCTCTCAAGTGAGCAGTATATCACAGCATGAATCAGACACATGTAGGTCACTCTGATACAGGATACTGGATCCATCTGTTTGTGTGTGTGCATAGAAGCACAGTGAATGATGAGCATCCCAGTGTACCTCCATCCGCTTACAAGCTGTGTGTCTTTTGTGTCTGGTTTGTGTGTGTGTGTGTGTGTGGGAGATAGAAAGAGAGAGAGAGGGAGAGAAAGTTACAGAGAAAAGAGAAATAGTAGCCAGGCAATTCTTGTCCCCCAACCTGTCATCTCCACAGGGGGGCCAGGCAGCGGCCCACTTGCCGCCCCCCTCCCCAACCCCCTCAACCCCCCCCCCTATCTCATCCCCCAGGCCACCCCCACACACCCCCACTCTCCCACCTCATTCCCAGCCCCCGCCAGCCCCCCCCAGGCTATCATGGCTGCAGAAAGGTTAGCTCACCCCCAAGGCTACCTCTGGGGTGTGTATAGCTGTGTGTGTTGGGGTGTGTGTGTGTGTGTGTGACAGAAAGAGAGTGTGTGTGTATTTTTTTGGCAACACAGACAAACAGACAGAGAGTGTGTGTGTTTCGGGGGCACAGAGCGAATGCATGCGTGAGAGCGTGCATTTGGGAGAGAGAGAGTGCGAGAGCGAGAGCGAGAAGGAGCACTAGAGAGAGAGAGAGAAAGAGAGGCTCAGCTGGGGCGAGGCTTGGCACCGCCACGTATACCTGTGCCTGCCTGTGCCACCGCCACGTTTACCTGCGCCTGCCTGTGCGTCTAATTGGTGCTCAGTGGCGTGATGAATAGACTACCAGGTTGGCAGGGGCTCCTTGACATATGCAGCACTCTCCTGGGACAGAGGCTTCACACCTCCTTCCCACTGCGCAGATACCAACACACACACACACACAGCTGAGCCCCTCGCACACACACACACACACACACACACACACCGAACAGGGGCATGTTCACAGCCCAGTGCTCCGTTAACAGGAGAAGCAGTGCCAAGATGTCAGGCAACACTCAGATCAATCAGCGCCTCCAGTCCCTGTGCCTCTTGTATGAAAGAAGGTTTCTGAAGGGCCAGCATGAGCAGTCCAAACAACAACAGCCTGTTTAAGTAGCAGGAACTAACCCACGGCCCCTCCCTAACTCTCTGTGTTGACGAATAATAATAAGTCTTAACCAGCTCATTTACATATCTAACAAATCTAAGCTGGTCCCATCTGCGAGGGCAACGCATCAACGCTCTCCTCCGGGTCGCCATGGTAATGTGTGCCTAGCTCACCATGACGATAAACACTTTCATTTTAGTGGTGGATTTTGTATTTAACTCCCAATTAATTAGAACCAGGAAGAGAGAGAGACCAGGGAGAGGGACCAGGGAGAGACTACAGAGACCAGGGGTAGAGAAAAGAGAGAGACCAGAGAGAAAATACAGAGAGAGAGAGACTACAGAGACCAGGGAGAGACCTGGGAGGGAGAGACTACAGACAGACCACAGACAGACCAGAGAGAGACCAGAGAGAGACCAGAAAGAGACCAGAGAGAGACAAGAAGGAGACCAGGGAGAGACCAGAGAGAGACCAGGGAGAGACCAGAGAGAGACCAGGGAGAGACCAGAGAGAGACCAGGGAGAGACCAGAGAGAGACCAGAGAGAGACCAGGGAGAGACCAGAGAGAGACCAGGGAGACTGGTTCCACCCTGAAGGGAGCAGACAGATGTGTCAGACAGGTCACTGTCAGAGTCTGACCTTTGAGTTACTTTCAGGTCAAAGGTGAAAGAGAGAGAGAGACACACACAAAGAGAGAGAGAGAGAGAGAGAGAGGGAGGGTGGGAGACAGAGAGAGACAGAGAGACAGAGAGAGAGAGGACTGGGCCAGAGAGAGGGGGGGAGAGACTGGGAGTGAGAGGGTTGGTGGGTGGGTGGGTGGGAGGGAGGTAGACAGAGAGAGAGGAGGGTTGGAAGGGGGGCTGATCTAGATGATGAGGCTGTGTGTGTCAGTATGTGTGTCAGTGTGTGTGTCAGTGTGTGTGTCAGTGTGTGTGTCAGTATGTGTGTCAGTGTGTGTGTCAGTGTGTGTGTCAGTGTGTGTGTCAGTGTGTGTGTCAGTATGTGTGTCAGTGTGTGTGTCAGTAATGTGTGTCAGTGTGTGTGTCAGTGTGTGTGTCAGTATGTGTGTCAGTGTGTGTGTCAGTAATGTGTGTCAGTGTGTGTGTCAGTGTGTGTGTCAGTGTGTGTGTCAGTGTGTGTGTCAGTATGTGTGTCAGTGTGTGTGTCAGTAATGTGTGTCAGTGTGTGTGTCAGTGTGTGTGTCAGTGTGTGTGTCAGTGTGTGTGTCAGTAATGTGTGTCAGTGTGTGTGTCAGTGTGTGTGTCAGTGTGTGTGTCAGTGTGTGTGTCAGTATGTGTGTCAGTGTGTGTGTCAGTGTGTGTGTCAGTATGTGTGTCAGTATGTGTGTCAGTGTGTGTGTCAGTGTGTGTGTCAGTATGTGTGTCAGAAGAGACTCCTAGCCAGGCACTGACCCTCAGGCTGCACACCAAACTGGGAGAAACCATCTTACACCCAGATGCAGTGTGTGCGTGCGTGTGTGTGTGTGTGCATGTGTGTGTTTGACAGAGAGAGAGATTGAGAGAGAGAGAGTGTAGAATGACTGGATGTGTGACAGATTCTTAATTACTGTGTAAAAACAACATATGGAATCTTCATTGTCCATTTCATCCTTCACCATGTCCCATCAAGTCACATCTCTCCTGCTCAGTCACCCTCAGAAGAAGCTGCCGGCTGCTCTGTGTGTTTTGTGTGTGTGTGTGTTTTGTGTGTGTGTTTTGTGTGTGTGTGTTTTTGAGAGAGAGATAGAGTGTGAGAGTGAGAGACATGTTTACTGATGCTGCCATTCCGGATAATTAGTCGAGACTCTGGATGTCCATGTGTGTGTGTGTGTGTGTGTGTGTGTTCTCTCCTGTCCTCCCTACCATGGTATTCTGCCTTGCTCCGGTACAGACAGAACACTTGCAGTGAGAACATTCCACGTCTCCTATGCTGCTATACACGTCAGATCTGTTCATGTTAATAACACACATTTGTCGACGTCCTCTCCAATGACAGAGCGATATCTGGTTCTCTTCATGCTCTGAGGTTACTGGGAAGGGAGAGCGTCTTCACAGCCTCCCCCTCCCTTAAGGACTAAGCTACCCTGCCTCCTCTGTCCCAGCTACCCCCACCCTCATGTTACCCCCTACTGCTACCACCACCCCCCTGACACTGCCCCCCCCCCCCCCCACACACACACACACACACGCACACACAGCAAAGTCCCTAGGCCATATAGCTACGTCACTTAATGAATCAGTGGTGAAGCTGGTTACCAGATGTCCCTATTATTAACAAGGGCGCGCACACACACACACGCACCCCCACACACAGACTCACACACACACAGAGGCCTCCAGCAAGGCAGTAGAGGCATTTTATGAGCCTTGGAAAGAGAGAGAAACGAGGGATAGGGGTGGTGGTGGTAGAAACATAGAGAGATGGAGGTAGAGTAAGGAGTGAAAGAGAGAGACGGAGAGAGAGAGAGAGAGAGACAGAGAGTGAGAGAGAGAGAGAGAGAGAGAGAGAGAGAGAGAGGTGATAAAGTTCATAATTATGTCACAGAGAGGCAGAACATGAGTTGTTACATTAGCACTCCACAGGGGGGGAAACACTGTAAAAAACCTCACTTCTAAACCAGTTGTGTGAACTCCCTGCTCCTGATCCGGATCTGGGCCTGTGTATCTCTTTCACACTGCAGTGGGTGAGTTCTATGTGTGTGTATGTGTGTGTGTCTCGTGAGTGGGTTCTGTGACTCTCAGGAGGTTCTGGACCTCTGCCAGACCCAGCTAGCCACATGTGAGAAGAACCAACACAGGGAGAACCGCTCACAGGCTGACGTCATCAGTGTGTGTGTGTGTGTGTGTGTGTGTGTTCGGAGGGGGTCTGAGAGAGGTGGAAGGGAGGGTGGAGGATCGGGGGTTACGAGAGGCCGGGGGGAGAGAGAGGTCAGGGGTCAGCTAATTGTGAATGCTGAGATGAAGTAGTTTCCTTAATATGTTGACTAACATCCACACACACACACACACACAGTACTTACATTAAGTTCCTCACAGATTCGACAGAACAGGTCAATGAGTTTCTGACTGATGAAAACTACTGTTCCAGCAAAGAGGATCTGAGTTTGTACGTTGGTTATGCTTGAATACACAAATAATAAACACATTTCATGAGTAAATAAACTGCACTAGGAGGCCCGTTAACCCCCTGAGAGAAAGAGAGAGAGAGAGAGAGAGAGAGAGAGAGAGAGAGGAAAGTCCCTTAGAAGAGACTAGAGATGATGTCTGTGTCTGAGAGGTGGGAGGAGGGGAGGAGAGGAGAGGAAGGGAAGAGGGGATGACTGGAGAGGAGGAGGGGGTAATTAGAGCTCTATCTCTGACCCACTTTCCCCCTCCTCTACACTGAGAGTCATCAGGTTCGTGTGATGTCATATCCTCTCCAGGACACGGAGGCCTTGTTCCCCCCGGTCCGCAACTTCCTTCCTGGAAGATCCACAATCATGGTTATTATATCTGACGGACCCTCCTCTCTTCTCCTCTCTTCACCTCTCCACTCCTCTCCTCTCCTCTCCACTCCTCTCCTCCCCTCCTCCTTCTGCACCACCCCGACACACACACACACACAACCAATCACATTTCAAATCCGAATCGTGACCAAACCGATTTGCGGGGGGACGACGACAACATGTAATGTCATTCCTAACGAAATAGGCCAGTTAATCCCGTGGTGCCTCCGGATAACGATCAAGCCCGTCGACTCCCTAATCCTGAGCGCTCCTCCGCCCCGGCCTGGGGAGGGCGGCTGGCCACATCTTCATTTGACAAATGACTCTCCTGCGTGGCTGCTGTCAGGGCAGGCTGAGCCAGGGGGATGAGAGGAGAATGGACCTTCATCCAGGGAGATAACACTGTGTGGCATGTTGTTGAGAGACTAAGTCCCAAAGCCACAGGAAGGATCCACTCTCCGCCTGCTCTTCTGATTCCTAATTTCGTTAATTGAATAGTGTGTGTGTGTGTGTGTGTGTGTGTGCACGGCAGGACAAACAAAACATCGGCCACATGCTCCTGAGTGTGATCTTTGTGTACACGCGCACGCACACACACACACTACAGACACACACACACACACGCACGGTAGATGAGAGTACAGTGAAGTGCACAAACAAAAGCTCTTTGGTGTGTGTGTGTGTCTGTTCCAGTGACACAGGGTTTTCACTTCTCACCTCTGCTACTTGGTTCCGACGTCTCTCTCTCCCCCGGCTTCACCATTCTTATCCCCACATATCTGCCAGCGCATTATTCATTTGAACGTTCATTAATTATGCAAATGAGTTGCAATTAACTAATGTCTTCCCGAGATGCCATTGGCATGTTAATGAGCTGTGGGGCTGCAGTTCGCCGTAATTGGTTCGAGGGAAGAATTAAATGCTCAGTGTGTGTCGACGATCTCCAAGATGAACAGCATTAGCATAATACATGTGACAATGGCTGTACATTTACAGCTCTGCAGACTCAAGGAGGCAATCGAAAAAACATCCCATGCATGAGTTCAGAAAAGCTGGACTGGGTGTATGTGTTTGTATTTATGTTTGTGCATGTGTGCGTTTGTGTGTCCAAGTGTGTTTGTAAGAGTGTGTATTTGTGTGTGTGTGTTTGTGTGTGTCTGAGTGAGTATGTGTGTGTATGTGTTTCGGTGGGTGGGTGGGTGGGTGGGTGGGTGTGTGTGTGTGTTGATGCCTTATCACTGTGTCAGTGGTCAGTGTCTTATCTGTCCCTCAAACCTTGCATTGAGGCCCACCCTGTTATCTCTCCTGCTAACAGACATCTCTCTCTCACGCACACACACACACACACACACACACCACAAACACAAATGTACACTGACCCACTATGTCATGTTTGCTCCCGGTCATGTCAGACACAGGCCGTGGCCTACTCTGGTTTCCTGCTAGACAGGAAGAGATACACTTCCGTGTGGATGTTAGTTTGTGTGTGTGTGTGTGTGTGTGTGAGTGTGTGTGTCGGAGCCGGCCCGTTAACAGCTCTTTGGTGAGGTGCCCCAACAGCTTGTGGCCTCACGACTGTGCTGGTCGTCTCATCTCCTCCCTTATCTCCTTCTGCTTGCCCCACTCATCCTCCTCTCCTCCTCTTATCCTCCACCCCTCCTCTCCTCCTCTACTCATTTCCTCCTCTTCTCCTCTCCTCCTCTTCTCGTCCTCCCATCCTCCTCTCCTCCTCCCCTCATCCTCGTCACCTACTCTCTCCTCACCCAATTCCTTATCCCCCTCCTGTCCTCCTGCTCTCCCCTCCTCCCCTCCTCTTCATCCCCCACCTCCATTACTCCTCCTTCTCCTCTCCTCACTCCCGTCCCCCCCTCAGCATCGTGGGTAATTGAGTCTCCGTTTGGCGAAGGGCGTCTGGTGTAATTAGCGCAGCTCTCCCTGCGCCCTGCAGGACTGAGGGGCGGTGTGGACCAGGGCGGGCGGGTGTAATGAAGAGGGCGAGGGGGTGAAGGGTACTCTATCACACACACACACACCACTCCGGGGCACAGCAGGGAATGGGTTCGATATAGACCCAATCTATCTCCTGTGGAGGTGGAGATAAGGAGGAGAGGAGGAGGGGAGGAGAGGAGGGAGGAGGGAGGTGGTGGAGGGAGAAAGAAGGAGGAGGGAGGAAGGGGGAGGTGGAGGGAGGAGGGAGGAGGAGGGAGGTGGAGGAGGGAGGAAGAAGGAGGAGGAGGGAGGTGGAGGAGGAAGAAGGAGGAGGGAGGAAGAAGGAGGAGGAGGGAGGAGGAGGGAGGAGGAGGGAGGAGGAGGGAGGAGGAGGGAGGTGGAGGGAGGTGGAGGGAGGAGGAAGAGGGAGGTGGGAGGAGGGAGGTGGAGGGAGGCAATGAAGTAAGGGAAGGGTGAAGGGAGGAGGGCTCGGGGCAAAGGGAACAGGTTGATAGCCAGAGGCTCCTTCATCTAATGATGAAGGCTGTGTGCATGGATGTTTGTGTGTGTGTGTGTGTGTGTGTAAGGCCTCTAGGATACACCATGAACCAGACTCTCAGGCCCTGTTAACTCCTTATGGGATGTCTCCAGACAGACACAGAGAGGCCGACCCTCCCAACTGTAACCAACCTCCATCCTGTTGTTCTGTGTCCAAAGATTCCTGGGACAAATGGTTCTAATTAGGTCAGGGACTTATTTAGCATGACTAAACTGTGTACGTCCCACACACACGTACACGGGCACGCACGCACACAAAAATGTTCTCACACACACACACACCCTCTGCATGATATCTGGCTTGAGCACAGCTAAGTGCTAATGAAGGCATTCCAAACATAACCCATCTCTCTCACCCCCCAATTAACACCAACACTGAAACGACTAACACCAGCTCCACCAGCGCCTCTCCTTCCCTCCTCTTCCAAGCCGCCTGTCAACTAAACAGTGCTGACACACACACACACACGGCTGCTGACACGCGAGGCGCAAGGAAAGAGCCTCCCAGCAGCGTGTCGCCCTCTGTGGTCTCTCTCCTCTCTCTCTCTCTTTCTCTCTCTCTCTCTCCCTCCATCACTCTCCCTCTCTCCTCCCATCCCTCGTTCTCTCGCCCTCACACTCCGGGTGAAGCGAGGGAGTCCATACCTCTGCTCGTCTGAGCTAAATCCCTCTAAAGATAATTAAAAGCTTCAAGCTGTTGATGGTTCATTAACGAGTCTATCTGTGGAGGCGAGGCTTCTCCACACCAGGCTCGAATCTCCAGCAGAGGAGGAGGAGGGGGGGGGAGGGGGGGAAGGGGGGGGGGAGGAGGAATGGGAGCAGGGGGAGGGGGAGTGGGAGGAGGAGTGGGAAGAGGAGGAGGAGGAAGGGGAGGAGGAGGAGGAGGGGGAGAAGGATGGGTAGAAGGAAGGGGAGGAGGAGGAGGATGAAGAGGACGCGGGGAATGAGGAGGAGGAGTTGATGTGGTGGAGTGGGGGCGGAGGGGTCATCAGACCTCCCCCTGTACACACCACTGAGCCGATGAGAGGCTGCATGCTGGTGCCAGACACGTGCTCGCGTGAAGGCGGCTGAGTCCTTCAGCTGTCTGGAGTCCAGCTGAAGGAGAGCTGCAGTCCTCCCGTCCCTTGCCCAGGTCTGGTGCCTCCTCTCAGGGCCTCTCCGGCATGTGCTCAGCATGCCCTGCGTGATGCTGACAAGCACAAACACACACTCACACACACACACTCACTCACTCACACACTCACACACTCACACTCACATTCACACTCACTCACACACTCACACACACACTCACACACACACACGCTCTCTCCCACGCGTACACATCATGGTTCTGCCCACATGACACACTGCTCTTTTGACTTCTCTGGGTTCCTATTCCAGCAAGGCCTCTCTGACAACTTTGTTGTTGAATTTTACACCCCCCGCCCAACAGGGCCTGGACCCCTCCCCCCTCCTCTGCCCCCCCCTCTGCCCCCTCTGCCCCCTCCCCCCCACACCCCGGCCACCAGCTCTTCTCCAGGCTGACTCCAGACAGCTGAAGAAGTGGGAAGGTGTTCAAGAAGGTGGATGTTCTGACTTCACATCTACCCCTCCTCTCAACTTGTGGGCCAGCTGAGGACTGTCCAGATGCCCTCAGAAGCGTGTGGCTCTACCCAGTGAGGCGTTGGCTGTGGAGGGACGAGCGTCAGGCGGGCTGATGTCTCCCTCCAGGCTTGGGTTAGATGACAGCGGCGTGCGCCAGGTTTCGCCTGTTGCTGCCGTGTCAAACTTCTCAGACTGTCGTTTGTTTTTCAAGAGACGCATTTCCACACGTCGCCGCGGCAACCGTGGGGCCTTTCCCCTAGTGATGACAGTGACGGTTGCCCCCGACGACAGATGTGCTCTTTTAGTTTCCTGACCTGGCCCCCAGTCAGACACAAACGGGATTCCGTTTTTAACCCCTTTGGTTACCCTCACTCCCATCAAGATAGCTGCTATAACTGGAACCTGCAAATCGCTGGCTGAGATCGCAGGTTTGTAGATTGTGAATGGAAGAGAACCAGGTTCCAAACCACCAAAGATTCAGAGGAGTATGCGGTTGTGGTATTTACACCTCAAACAGGAAGTGAGAAGGGCCTTGCCTTGAAACAGGATGTGAAAACATGACCGGCAGCCCTACCTCGATCAGACAAAGGGTCTTGGTAACACCAAACAACAGTCTCTGACGAGAGAGAGTCCTTAATGGTCAGTGTGACTAGTAACGACGCAACTACACACACACTAAGTCCTCCAGACAAGCAGCAGAAACCCCCCAGTCAACAGTGACAAACCCCTGTTAATACAACCGTGGAAAACACAGCTCCTTCTGTATAGAGGAGGGAGGCTGTTTAGACAGCCCTATACGGTCTCAGCAGGGGGAGGGGGAGGGGACAGTGCACAGGCCTGTGGCTCTCTGTGTGCCTACAGATAAAGAGGCCAGTCTTTCTCTGGTCTGGACTGTGTTACCCAGCAGAACACTGAACAATGACCCTCCTTCAGGAGTGGGGTCCACCCAGCTTACTCTAGAGGCCGGGGGGGGTGCCGGGGGGGGCTGTGGGGCAGAGAGGGGCCTGGGGGGGGAGGTGGGGCAGGGCGGGGGAAGATCCCCAAACTAACACTGGCCTCTGTTTGGGTTACGGAGAGTGCCTAGCACCAAGGTCTCAGACACTGGGGAATTGTCATCTGGCCACAACTGGAGATGTCGTTCTGAAACTGAAAGCATGGTCAAAATGATTAACTTTCCTGGCTTTCTAGGTGCTTACACAAGCCCAGTATGGATGGAACTGATGCTGGTAATCTCATACCGCTGATAGGTTATCTCATTAGCGTGGATGACAGGGTGGATAAGATAAGATATCTTTCTCCATCTGGTGGAGCTTGGTTATGTGTATTTGCAGTTGGTGGGTTGCTGTGTGTTCTGGGAGCATATTCTGGGAAGTTGGCAAGATAGTTTCCTGTATGCATTCGTTGTTTTATTAAATATGTTGTTCATTCATTTCTTTAATAGAAATGTATTGAAGTGCATTCATTCATTTTAATTCATTCAAGCAATGATTTATTGGTTTGTCGTTTATTGTAACACAGCTGACCCCTGTTATTTTTTACAGATCCCCGTGGCTCGATAAATATATCCTTATCAATAAAGCAAACCTGGATAAATAAAAGTGAAATGTAGAAATGTAAGCATGCAGGAGGCACAGAGCTGGCTGTGGCATGTATAATACATCGCTACGCCTATTTTGCATAACGGAAGATACAGAGCATAGCAGCTTCATCGACCCAACTCCATACATATTTATATTACTACTGAGGGCCTTAACATGTCATTAGACTGATTAAAACACCATGTTAGCAATGTTTGAATCAACTTCTAACCAACACTATTAATAAATGCAGTAGAGCTCGCTCTCCCATTGGTGCTAAGGCAGGTAAGGAGATAAACATCCCTGGTTACCACTACGTCTCAACCTTATGGTCAGTTACCAGATTCCTAGCCTGATGCTAGCCAAACAGTCCTTTGTATGGTACTAGTGTAGGCTAACACATCCCTTAGCGATGTTAGAGACCAGGGTAACACATACAGGCCTGATTTTAGGCGAGGCTAAACGTTCACTTGGAGCGTCTACAGAAGTTAGCATCTTTAGCAAAACGCTAGGCTACCCCGGTACACTATCCCGAAACTGACAAACAACATGCGAGCCAATCACGAGAGTCACAAAGAGCTCCACCAATTACAGGGCCTAACTTCAAAGGCATTTGAATCCAACTGCCCCCTCTCAGAAGACCGGCTGCCCCCTTCTTCAACAGAATCTCAAATCAAGATAGGAAACAAGTCAGCAATTATCCAAACGACCCTATTTGTAACAGCCTGGCAAACGGTCAGACCCGCCATTAGAGGCCGGCATATCTGCGCTACAAGGACACCCTGATGGATATCATCAAACTTCAAACACGCGGCGAGACAGGAAAAGCACAGCCTTCACAAGTCAGCACACACGTCAACCATGTACTTTAATACTTTCAGGGCACTCGGGCAGTGACAGAGAAGCATTTAAACACACTTGAGAACACACTGGAGTGAGGTCGGTCAAGAACCGTCTTGTCGCCAGTACGGAGATAACCTATTCATCTTCTTCTCTGATGGTAAGTGTTCTCTTTTCACCAGGATGTTTACAGCTGGGGGGGTCTGTAAACAAGTCACTCACAGTGTTCAGGGATTCTTCAGGAACAGACCCACATCAAGCCACTCTTTCTACCATACACAGTAAACCGGCTATGTCGGGATGAATGGATTTCCCCTGAGTCAGCATTTTACTCTCCCAGAGCCTCCCTCAATCCCTCCATCCCTCCGTCCCTCCCTCCCTCCCAGCCCTCCCTCCATCTCTCCCTCCACGTCTCCCTCCCTCCATGTCTCCCTCTCTCCCTCTCCTCATGGAGCAGTCTGGCCTATTTGTGCTTCCCCAGAGCCAGTAATTAAAACATGTGGGTTTGTCGATGATGGAGAATGGTCGTCATGGCGACCTGGCTAACAACACAACAGGCCCTGTCCATTGATGAGGAACCACCACATGACTGTGACGTCATCACCGCTACAAGAGAGTGCTGGAGGTCAACAGCTGGAGTGGTTAGAGAGAGAGAGAGAGAGAGAGAGAGAGAGAGAGAGAGAGAGAGAGAGAGAGAGAGAGAGAGAGAGAGAGAGAGAGAGAGAGAGAGAGAGAGAGAGAGAGAGAGAGAGAGAGAGAGAGAGAGAGAGAGAGAGAGAAAGAAAGAAGATTTGTATTTAGTTTTGTTAGATCAGAATAGGTTTTGTCAGATCAGAATAGGTTCATTCACAGTCTAATACAGTTCACATGCCAAAAATTTGCAAGGCCATTTGTGTTCTGAACTGTTGTGACATGCTGAGGTGATCCAGACCCAGCCTGACTTGACGTGTCTACAGGGGTCAGGGGTCAAACTGCCTCTCTTGGACCCCTGGAGGGAGGGCTGACCCTCAGATAAAACATCTCCATGGATACAAACTGTTGGGGGCCACAGATTGTTTATTTGATTGGCTGAAAGACAAACAGGAAGTCAGAGAGAATAACAGAAGAACATTGAAAAGAAACAGGAAGTGACACATCACATTAACATGAAGAAATCCATAAAGAAGCCCTTGTACTTGTACTGGGTAAATTATACATTCATTTGAATTCAATTGAGAAACTGAAGATACATGAATGTTTGAGTAGAGTAGACAGACAGACAGAGCTGACAGAGATACTGTCAATGTAAAACTACATGTATACAATTTGGTTTGTGTCACTTAGACTCATGTAGCCCTGGCCACAGAACACGGACAACAGTACGTCCATACACCCCGTTCATAAACCCCATTACCATCTCTCTCTCTCTCTCTCTCTCTCTCTCTCTCTCTCTCTCTCTCTCTCTTGCTCTCTCTCTCTCTCTCTCTCTCTCTCTCTCTCTCTCTCTCTCTCTCTCTCTCTCTCTCTCTCTCTCTCTCTCTCTCTCTCTCTCTCTCTCCCTCCCTCCCTCCCTCCCTCCCTCCCTCCTTCCCTCCCTCCCTCCCTATTTCTGTCACAATAGATAATCTTGTTATGGTAACACTGCTGACCAGAAACAAAATAGATCTAATGTGTAGGAGAACACACACATCGTCAGCTCATGGGGGAAGAGGAGAGAGGAGAGGAGGATGAGAAGACACGAGATGAGAAGTGAGAATCAAGGGTGGTGTGGGTAAACCTCAGAGAGTAACACATGAGGTTTCTACAAGAGAAGAGCTTCCGGAACACAGCTCTCATCCTCCACCAGCACAGTCATGGGTGTGACACCTCTAGATGCAGTCATTCATGACTCCTTAGCCATGCTGTATTAATTATGACTACAGAGGTTCTAAATGGAGTTAGAGAGTTAGAGAGATATGGCCACGGAGAGAGGGAGAGGGAGAGGGAGAGGGAGAGGGAGAGGGAGAGGGAGAGGGAGAGGGAGAGGGAGAGGGAGAGGGAGAGGGAGAGGGAGAGGGAGAGGGAGAGGGAGAGGGAGAGGGATGAACAAAGACAGAGAGATGACTAGAGAGAGAAAGGGAGAGAGAGAAAGAGAGAGACAGTATTCTGTAATTATGTAATTCCTTTGTTGCTTTGGCAACATGAACATTTGTTCTTTCATGCCAATGAAGCCCAGTGAGAGAGACGGAGAGAGGCTGGAACATGGGTGTGTTGGCCAAGGTTTTGGTTGGAGGTTAAGTGCCGTCTCTCTCAAGCAGGAAGTAAAGTGACGGCGGGGAAAGAGGGTGTTTCCTGCCGTGTCAGAGGAGTGGAACACACACTGGCTCATTGTGTGTCATTCCAGTACAGCGGAGCTGTCTAGCTCTACACAGGGAAACTGCAGGAGTCTGGTGGGCTGCATACCAACATGAGAAACACACATCTAGATGCTTACATACCATCAGAAACACACACCTCAAAGCTTACATACCAACATGAGAAACACACATCTAGATGCTTACATACCAACACTCTTATGAAGACGCGTATCATCTAGAATAGATGACCTCTGACCTGCACCTGTCTGCTGTCTCCTCCTCTCCAGCCTTCCCTTTCAACCCTGGCCCCTGCTTTCACCTCTTCCTCCCCACTTTCCTGTCTCTCCACAGTCCTGACCCCTGACCCCTGACCCCTGGCTCTCTGAACCTCCCTGCAGGATGCTCCACCCCGGGCCGACTGGGCTCCTCAGACCATTGGCAGAGTCAGAGCTATGATCCACAGATGAAGTCATGACCAATGGGCGTCGGAGGAAAAAGGAGTGGCTTCCATATGTGCACTAGAACGTTCCGTCGCCTCTCCTTCGCTCCCTCTCTACTCCCCCTCGTGACCTCTTCCCTTCCTTTCTTCCATCCTCTCCCCTGTTCCGTTCCTCCATTCTGTCCGCTCCCATTTCGGTTCGTCTTTTCGGGCCGTTCTCAGTCAGCGTTCACTTCCCCTCTTTGAAGCTCTCTCATGTTCCCTTATTCATCACTCGCTTGTCAATCATCGTTGGACTTTGTTTGTTGGGGAGGGGTGAATCCTTTGAAAGAGCTGCGTGAGTGAGTGGGGGAGGGAGAGATGGAGGTAGAGGTAGGAAACAGACAAAGGAAGAGGGAGAGGTAGGGAACAGAAGGGAGGGAGTGGGAGACGAGCGGAAGAGAGAGAGAGAGAGAGAGAGAGAGAGAGAGAGAGAGAGAGAGAGAGAGAGAGAGAGAGAGAGAGAGAGAGAATAGGAGTGAGGAGGAGAGAGGACAAGGCCTTTGAGTTTCTGGTCAATGAGACCTTGCTTTGTTTCACTGGAGAGTTCACATCCTCTGGACAGGGGGTGGGGGAAAGGAGGGGCGGAGGAAGAGGAGAGGGAGCTCTTCCTGTTTCTGGGCCGGGGGAAAGAGATTGAGAGAAAGAAAGGGAGAGAGAGGGAAAGATTGAGAGAAAGAGAGAGAGAGAAAGAGATAGAGAGATAGAGAGAGTGAGAGTGAGAACGGAACCGAGCGTGAGAGAGACTGTAGAGAAGTGAAGACCAAATATTTCCCCACAACTACCAGGCCCCCAAGATACATGTTCCAAAACAGGAATAACCCGGGAAACAACGTTTGGAACGTTGTCGATGTTGTTGATGTTGTTGATGTTGTTGATGATGTGGACGCTGTTGTTGTTCTGGGGGTGTTTCTCTAATTGAGCTGTGCGCATCAGTGAGGGAGTGAGCCGACAGCTGGCTGAGAGAGGGGCATGACTGGCAGCGCTGCCCCGGCAACCGTCTCCCTCAGTCCCCTCCACCCTCAACAGCTGTTCTGGCCAGGGGCGAGAGACAGAGTCTGGAGGGGGAGACCAGGGAGGAGGGTGAGGGGACGGGAGGGGTGAGAGGGAGAGAAGAGAAGGATGAGGGGGGAGGAGGGGACGGGAGGGGTGAGAGGGATGGAGAATGAAGGGATGTATGGAGAGGGTGAGGCGGAGGGGGAGATTAGGGATGAAGAGGGAGAGGAGGAGGGGGAAAGAGGGGGAGGGAGAGGGGAGGTGGGGAAGGGAAGGCAAGGCTAATGCCAGTTCTGATTCCCCCCAGAGGGAAGACAGCCTTGTCAGCAGCATAGAGAAAGAGGCTGTGTCATCACCCTCAGAGAGGGTGTGTGTGCGCGCGTGTGTGTGTGTCCCATCCTCCCCTGTGCTCCATGTGTGAACACCTCTGGATCTGTGGCTGGGAGGGATAACATGGCTGCAGCTGCCTCCTCTGTACTCAGTGTGTGTGTGTGTGTGTCTGCGTGCGTGTGTGCGGAGTTCAGAGAAAGAAAGAGGAAGAGGAGGAAGGGGAGGAGAGCGTCGGTGCGATTCAGAAAGAGGAAGCTGACCCTGAACACCGCCGTAACCACGGCGACCGAGACGCATTTAACAACGCGTAACCAACCAACCACACACACACACACACAAGTACACACTCTGAAGATAGTGACTCGATCTGTCCAAATCCCAATCTGTTCTGAGCAACTATTCCATGCCGACCTCATCCTGAGACCAGTGGAGACACCCTGACCTCTGACCTTCCGACAGTAACTCAAACTGACTGGTCAGTGCTGGTGTGTGACGGCCCATACGGGGTTTTTAATCTCTCTGCTCCGTGTTTGTACAGGTGCTGCGACAGGGACGGCTGGCTCTGTGTGTTGGTTCAGTCTGTACTCCATTTCCCCAATGATAATGTGTTCATGTGTTCTTTTATCTAAAGCAACACACAGGGGGGTTGAACCTTTACATTTCGACATTCAAATCCGCGGTGAAATGCTCTAGCGCTGAGCTGCGCACTCACACGCGGCAGAACGAGCTAGCGTGACATACATGACCGCGTACACTCCACATTGTTCGGTGCACCGTCGATTTTGTTTAAGCACCAGGCATTGTTCACTGCCCGCCTGTATCCTTCCCGCTCACAGATCCTCCCTTCCTCCTTCCCTCCTTTGTCCCCTCCTACTCCTCCTCCGCCCTCCGCTGGTGCTTGACGGTGTCTGCTCTCCGCCTCCCTCCTCGGGCCTGTCCGTCTCTCCTCCAGAGTTTGTGCACCCCACCTCACCGGGACCAGCGAACCCCCGCGGCAGCTGGGAGCCGTCCGGGGTCAGGGGATCTCCGGGTCAGAGAGCTGGGAGTTCTCCGAGCGCTGCCATGTCCTGTGCACGTCACCCCGACGCTGCTCGGCGCTAGAACATTCCAGCTCTCAGTCGAACCCTTCTCTTTGTTTTCTGCTCCTGATAACGGACTAGAGGCAAGATAGGAGCGTGCTTTTGTGTGTGTATGTGTGTGTGTATGTGTGTGTGTGTGTGTGTGTGTGTATGTGTGTGTGTGTGTGTGTGTGGGTAAGAGAGGGAGTGTCTGAGTTTGCGTGTGTCTGCGTGTGTGTGAGTGGGTGCAAGAGACGGTGTGTCTGTGTGAGTGTGTGTGTGTGTGTGTGTGTGTGGAAAGGGAGAGGAGTTACGACGGGGGGGGTGGGGGGGGTGGGTGGGAGAGGTGGAGGAGGATTTTGTCTGTCCGTCGGTGTTTACACGTCAGTTGATGAAAACACTGAGGTCCAGGCCTGGCTCGCTGGGCCCCAGCACACCAGCCAGGCTGTCTCTAGAGGGAGCGGCTGGTCAGCATCACGGGGGAGAGCAGGAGGAGGGGGAGGAGAGGAGGAACGAGAGGCGGGGGAGAGGAGCTCAGGGACGGAGAGGAAGGGAGGCTAACGGGGTCAGGGGGAGGGGAGGCTGGGAGAAGTCAGGGCAGGAGTGGAGGCTGCCTCTGCAGAGGAGGATGGGGCGGGGGAGGATAGGTTGTCCAGGTCAGTTTGACATGGTCATATCTGCCTCATAACACCATGGTCCTAGCCCTAGCCCCCTGTCCTGGCCTCATAACACTATGGTCCTAGCACTAGCCCCTGTCCTGGCCTTATAACACCATGGTCCTAGCACTAGCCCCTGTCCTGGCCTCATAACACCATGGTCCTAGCCCTAGCCCCCTGTCCTGGCCTCATAACACCATGGTCCTAGCCCTAGCCCCCTGTCCTGGCCTCATAACACTATGGTCCTAGCACTAGCCCCTGTCCTGGCCTCATAACACTATGGTCCTAGCCCAGCCCCCTGTCCTGGCATCATAACACCATGGTCCTAGCACTAGCCCCCTGTCCTGGCCTCATAACACTATGGTCCTAGCCCTAGCCCCCTGTCCTGGCCTCAGAGCCATCAAAGAGCTGTGCTCGTCAAAAGCAGAATTAGGTCAGTTAAGGACAACAACATTTAGCAGATATGAGCACTCGCTGTACCTTCCACGGTATTCTCTACTGGCAGGCTGGTGTGAGAGTGGAAATACAGAGAGACACAGGGAGGGAGGAGAGAGGGGGAGAGAGAGAGAGATACCAGAAAAATACTTAAGCAGTAGAACTCAAAGAGTAGTGGTTCAGTCATGGCACTATTCACAGATCATGTAAAGTCATCCACCTTCCCCGAGATCATATCTGCACTGATGATGTCACAAAAACCACTGACCAAGGAGCAAACCAGGACAGAGCTCTAACCAGCCCGAGCCAATCGCATCATTGGCCATTGGCCAAAGAGTAAATTTTATTACAGAGGGGTTATATTGGGCCGGCATTTTAGCCTACCATGGCCAGACTAGGGCCAGACCCGGACCAGACACAGAAACATTTCTGTGACAGAGGCTTGATATAAATGGAAACATTAAGTGGCGCCATAATGTACTCTTCCTGTCCTCAAGGTTCCCACAACCGCTGGGAATCCTGGGAAATGTTCCCACCACAAGAGAACGCCTTTGATGGAGCCTAATTCTGAACACAACTGAACACCACTTATCAGATTCATCACGCTCGTATCAAACAAGTCGTTCTGGGAGAACACAGTCTCGGCGACTGATGAAAAAGTTCCCGATAAAACCTTCAAAACACAGACAGAATTCCAACACAGTGTAGAAACATGACCAATTCCCCCCTAACCCCGGTCCTGTCTGAAACCGTCTACCATCCCGTTTAGAACAGCTCTACTAAGGGGACCCTCTGAGGGGTCTTGACGGCCCCTGGCTGCAGTGTGGGGCCCTGCAGCGGGAGTGACGCCGGCCCTGTGGACGGCTGCAGCCTCCACATCTGCAGCCTCCGCATCTGCAGCACCACATCTGCAGATTCACAGCTGCAGCCGACTGGAAAGACACAATGCTGTGTCTCGTGTGGGATCTGGTACTTTGCTATAACTCACCAGGCAGGAGCAGGGAGATGGGAAGCTCCCAGGCCATGACACACACACACACACACAGACATATACACAACCGCACACCAGCACATTAAACATGACACAATACACAGGCAAACACACACTTAAACATGACACATTAGCAACATGAGATGTCACACACGGTCTAATCTACCCAGCTGAGACAGATGGCTGACTACAAGAGCTAGGTGGACCAAAGCAGTTGCCGGTGTTTGATGATGATATTTGAAAACACACACATGCACAATCCAAGAGGCTTTGTTTAGATCCAGAACCAAAACACTGGTGTTATCATGCTTCCCCTTTTCACACCCTTTACACCCTCCTCTCCTGACTCCCTCTCCTCTCCTGACTCCCTCTCCTCCCTGATCCCTTCCCTCTCCTCTCCTGACTCCCTCTCCTCCCTGATCCCTTCCCTCTCCTCTCCTGACTCCCTCTCCTCCCTGATCCCTTCCCTCTCCTTTCCTGACTCCCTCTCCTCCCTGATCCCTGTTCCCTTCCTCGCCTGACTCCCTCTCCTCCCTGATCCCTGTTCCCTTCCTCTCCTGACTCCCTCTCCTCCCTGATCCCTTCCCTCTCCTCTCCTGACTCCCTCTCCTCCCTGATCCCTGATCCCTGTTCCCTTCCTCTCCTCTCCTGACTCCCTCTCCTCCCTGATCCCTTCCCTCTCCTCTCCTGACTCCCTCTCCTCCCTGTTCCCTTCCCTCTCCTCTCCTGACTCCCTCTCCTCCCTGATCCCTGTTCCCTTCCTCTCCTCCCCCTCCAAGGGGAGGGGTCACACGCCACACTCTCTGCACTCCGGCAGGGGCCGTGTGTGTGTGAGTGTGCGGCTACGCTTTAGACAACACACACATGCAAGCACACATTTATCATATTTATCATCCGTAGAGGAGTGAGGGGAGAGAGTTGACTTTCTCCCAGTGAAAACAGCGTTGTGTCAGGCAGGTCCCCGAGGAGAAGCCTGTCTCTGATACACTCTGACCTGGAACTTCCTCTTTCTGCTGAATCAGCAGGACACACAGAGCAACACCAGGGAAGAGAGAGCACACCAGGGTAGAGAGACATAGAGCAAGACCAGGGTAGAGAGACATAGAGCAAGACCAGGGTAGAGAGACATAGAGCAAGACCAGGGTAGAGAGACATAGAGCAAGACCAGGGTAGAGAGTCATAGAGGAACAACAAGGTAGAGAGACATAGAGCAACACCAGGGTAGAGAGACATAGATAGAGCAACACCAAGGTAGAGAGACATAGATAGAGCAACACCAGGGTAGTGACAAGGAGAAAGTGACACCAGACCAGAGAGAAGCAGGGAAAGCAGATCGCTGATCAGAGCAGTCTGTTTGTGTAAACCAGGATTGTAAATCCACATTTCTGACATTCCCTACATTCCAGTTGTTCAGTTGATATGTTCCAGAGAAAGTGAAAATGTGTGTGCGCGTGTCCTGTGTTTGCTTGTGTGTCCTGTGTGTGGTTGTGTGTGTGTCAGAATATACCACAAAGTAACTTTGAACTATGAAATTATTAGACATGCCAAGCAAACGCTACATAGCAGGCATATAAACCAGCAGTGGCCATGACCAATAAAAAAATCACAAATAAGCTCACGAAAAAAATAAAACAGCAATAGAATCCTAGCCATCGTTTCAGAGCCAATGAGATGAGGACGTTGTGCGTGCGCGTGTGTTGCTCCTCGGGCGCTCATGGAGGCAGACCACTCCAGCAGTAGCCCCAGGACAGAACAGCTGGACCAGAGAGGGGAGGACGGGAAGAGGGGAGGAGAGGAGGGGGAGTGAGGGAGGGTGCTGGAGGTCACAGGCGCGGAGGAACATATGGAGGCTGCAGCCCCGCGCTGGGGGCCCTCGCCCGCCCGCTGCCTGGGGCCGGGAGGAGGAGGAGAGAAGGGAGGAAGAGGAAGGAGAAATGGAGGAAAAAAGAGGGCGAGGAGGGAGAGAGGGAGGGAGGGAGAGGAGAAGGAGGGAGAGAGGAGGGAGAGAGGGGGGAGGAGGAGGGGGAGTGGGAAAGGAGAAAGAGAGAGAGGGAGAGGATAAAGAGGAAGAGGGAGAGGAGAAGGATAGAGAGAGAGAGAGAGAGAGAGAGAGAGAGAGAGAGAGAGAGAGAGAGAGAGAGAGAGACAGAGAGAGAGAGAGGAGAGCAAAGAGTGAAAGGGATGACTACAAGCAAGAGTTAGAGGAAGAGGGTGAGAGAGCAAGGGAGGGAGAAGCAAAGGTGAGCAAGGGAGGATCTCACACTCAGACACGCACACAAACACACACAGTCCCAAACGCACACACCCTCCAGGACACAACACAAACGCACATCCCCGAAAACAAGTTTTCAACAGGCTCTCAAACAAACCCCCGTTCAGACCAGGATGTTGGAGATATCTCAGACATATGTCCTCACGTCCTGACAGGAACTTAGACAATGATGACAGTCACCACAACACTCTTTACACAACCCTGGGCGCGTGTCCGTGTGTGGGGCAACATTGTGTCAACAACCACAGAGTATGACCGAGGGTTTCGACACTTAATTAAGTAAGCGAACGCAGACCAAAGGCTATTGGATAAGGCCACAAAGGCGTTTATGAAACGTATCCGCTTGGTGTCCAGGCAGGCGTCAAAGCAAACCTTATCACCCCGGACTGAGATAACAGAATCTGGCTCTCACAAGCCACGTTCGTCTGTTGCCCGCGACAACAGAGAGTTTGACCCCTGCCTGGGGTCTGAGCAGGTATTTGCCTGGGTCACCTGTCTCCAGGCCTGCCTAGGTCACCTGTGTCCAGGCCTGCCTGGGGTCTGAGCAGGTCTCTGCCTGGGTCACCTGTCTCCAGGCCTGCCTGGGTCACCTGTCTCCAGGCCTGCCTGGGTCACTTGTCTCCAGGCCTGCCTGGGTCACCTGTCTCCAGGCCTGCCTGGGTCACCTGTCTCCAGGCCTGCCTGGGTCACCTGTGTCCAGGCCTGCCTAGGGTCTGAGCAGGTCTCTGCCTGGGCTGGACTCTGAAGGGATGTTACGGTGGCTCCATGCTTGGGCCGTGAGAGATCAGTGGGGTCAGACTGTTAGCTGTGAAGGACCTCTGTGTGTCTGACAACCACACACACACACACACGTATGCACACACACACACCCCTCCCCCCACACATGGGTGCACAGACACACACGTGCACACACACCCACATACACGTACCCTGAAAGGTCAGAGGTCAGGGCAGATCAGAGGAGAGATCCTCACATCCACGGCTGTAGAAACAATACCCACTGTGGGGTGGGGGGGGGGGGGTCCCTGGGGGGCCAACTCTGCTCTAACTGGGTCCATGTGGTTTCCAGCCAGGCCCCCCCCCCCGCCCACACACCCACAAACACACACACACACCCACACACACCCACACACACACACACACACACACCCACACACACACACACACCCCCCACACACACACCCACCCACACCCACACACCCACACCCCCCCCCCCACACACACACACACACACACAAACCCCCCCCACACACACACACACACACACACCCCACACACACACACACACACACCCATACACACACACACACCCACACACACACCCCACACACACAAACACACACACACCCCCACACACACACACCCCACACACACCCACACACACACACACACACACAAACCCCCCCCACACACACACACACACACACACCCCACACACACACACACACACACCCATACACACACACACACCCACACACACACCCCACACACACACACACACACACACCCACACACACACACCCCACACACACCCACCCACACACACACACATACACACACACACACACACCCCACACACACACACACACACACACAGAGGCTGTGAACGGCTGATCTGATCAGGACCACTCCCTGACTGTCTCTTCATGTCGGTGTAAAACAAGATCAGGACTCTGACAGATAGTACATACACACACACACACACACACAGTATACACACACACACACATACAGACTCACACAGCATACATACACACTCACACATATCATACACACACAGCTTACACATTCACAAACACACACACACACACACACACAGCATACGCACACACACACATATCATACACATACAAACACAAGTACTCTCATAACATACAGTCCAGAAGATATTAACATTATTAGAGTGTTTTTACCCAGGCTCCTCTGGGCTTCTAACTGGGTCTCTGTCCCGACCCCCGACCCCCGACCCCCGAGCAGGAAGTGCGTGTAGCAGCAGAAGTGACAGCAGGGCTGTATTCTGCTGTCTGTTAGTGCTATATCCACACCCCAGAGACCCAACAACACAATGCAGCTAGCTAACTGTGGCGCCTGCATGCTAACAGAACAATAATGCCTGTCTAATACCCCTGAGTGGCTCTGCAGCTCCACTCATTACTCATCACACTCTCTCCTAACGCCTCCACTGGCCTCCCCCAGCATCACCCAGCATCACCCAGCCTTCCCCAGCCTCACACAGCCTCACACAGCCTCACACAGCCTCATCCAGCCTCAACCAGCCTCATCCGGCTTCACCTGGCCTCGCATAGCCGTGCCTAGCCTCACCTGGGCTCACCCACCCTCACCTAGCCTCCTCTAGCTTCAACCAGCCTCACAGCCTCATCCAGCCTCTCCAGGCTTGGAGGAGAGTGAGGACAACAAGGACAAGAGGGAGAGAGAGAGAGAGAGAGAGAGACAGAGACAGAGGCAGAGAGAGAGAGAGAGAGAGAGAGAGAGAGAGAGAGAGAGAGAGAGAGAGAGAGACAGAGACAGAGGCAGAGAGAGACAGAGACAGAGAGAGACAGAGGCAGAGAGAGAGGGAGAGGGAGCGGGAGCGGGAGAAGAGCGGGGGAGAGATGACTAAGCTTAAAAACTTGGTTTTGTTAAAGAGGTCTAATTCTCACCAGAAGGTGAGGTCCTGGGTGGCAGGTAATGTATCACTGAGGACAGGGGGGGTGGGGGGCGGGGTTGGGGGGGTACAGTGTGATGGAGCAAGGTGTTGTGAAGGGAAAAGCTGGTACTAACTGGACCAGCACAGACCACAGCTGCACTGAAGACAATAGAGCCGTAAACTGCTCCATCAGAACCCAGCTCCTAGGAAGGGGCGAGGGGGCGGGGGGGCGGGGTTTTTTTTTTGAGGGGCGGCATTCTTCTAGGAAATGTGGAAATGGAGCGACAAAAAAAAAGAGGAACGAGAGAAAGAGGGCCTCCACTTGCTGCCACTTCCTCAGGGGGGCTTGGGAAGGGTCTCCCTGTCACACACACACACACACACACACAGTCATATGGCTGTCAGATGCTGTGTATACTGTGTTTATAGACTTGCTGACCAGAGACTCATGACAGGAAAATGTAACTATAACATCACTCATCCTTCTGTACTGCACACACACACACACACACACACACACACACACTGTTCCTGCTCTCTCTCTCTCACACACACACGTCCTGCCTGTATAGGAACTGTATACTGGTCCCAATTCTCAGACCAGACCATTCAAGACTACGACATGCCATACCTCACCATAACAAACCAGCAGACCATACCATATTAGACCAGACCAGACAAGGTCAGACCAGACCAGACCAGACCAGACCAGACCAACCTGAAGGCCTCAGTAGGTTCTCAGGCTTTCTGGGTTCATAAATCAGTCTGGATCCATCAGCACCAGGCCCGTTCCCTCCCCTTATCTCAACAAACACACCCAGAGCAGTACTGCACCAGCCCCAGCCCCCAGCCCCCAGCCCCCAGCCCCCAGCCCCCAGCCCCCAGCCCCCAGCCCCCAGCCCAGGCCCCAGTCCCCAGTCCCCAGCCCCCAGCCCCCAGCCCCCAGCCCAGCCCCCAGCCCCCAGCCCCCAGCCCCGAGCCCCCAGTCCCCAGTCCCCAGCCCCCAGCCCAGGCCCCAGCCCAGGCCCCAGCCTCAACCCGAGCCCCCAGCCCCCAGCCCCCAGCCCCCAGCCCCCAGCCCCCAGCCCCCAGCCTCAACCCCAGCCCCCAGCCCCCAGCCCCCAGCCCTCAGCCCTCAGCCCCCAGCCCAGGCCCCAGGCCCCAGGCCCCAGGCCCAAGGCCTCAGCCCCCAGCCACCAGCCTCAGCCCCAGCCTAGGCCTCAGTCTCAGCCCCCAGCCCCAGCCCCAGCCCCAGCCTCCAGCCTCCAGCCCCCAGCCCCCAGCCCCCAGCCCCCAGCCCCAGCCCAGGCCCCAGCCTCAGCTCCATTCTGTGCCCTTGCCAGGTCAGACAATACCTGTATAAATGTTAGGGCAGGAATTTCCTGAGAGAAAAAGAGAGAGAGAGACAGAGAGAAAGAGAAAGAGATGACATTTCTGTCACGCCCATTTAACAGGAAGAAACTTTTATTTTGGCTCCCAGCTCCCACATCCTCTCACATTCCAATCCCCCCCACCCCCCCCATCTCAGTCACACACACACACACACTAACGGCCCTCCTCGCCCCACCACCCACCAACCCACACACCCACCCACATACACACACTAATGCCTACTGCGGAGGAAGAAGACTTCCACCACACACACACACACACACACAAATCCCCTCTGGACCTTCGCTGCCCTGCAGGTTTACTCAAGCTGACCTCTGGACACCTAATCCTATCAGGGGGTGAAGGGGTGAACCGACTCGTCTGGTAACGGCAGTAACAGTGTGGGACACAGAGGGTTGCCATGTTGCATGTGTTTCGTTTGTGTTTATCTTCCGTGAGAGAAGCCTGTTCCCCTTCAGTGATCCTGGGCCAGATCTCTGACCACATGGTAGCCATTAGGGTGCCGGTTCAAAACTCTCTCCCCGCCTCCTTCTCCCCTCGCCTCCTTCTCTCCTCGTCTCCCTCTCCCCTCGTCTCCTTCTCTCCTCGCCTCCTCGCCCCTGCTCTTGTTCTTTCCTCGCCTCCTTCTATCCTCGCCTCCTCCTATTTCTCCTTGTTTCCTCGCCTCCTTCTGTCCTCGCCTCGGCCCTCTCTTTTCCAGCCCTCCGTCCTCTCTCTCGTGTCCTCTGTCTTTCCTCCTCTCTCCCTCTCCCCCTGCCTGCCCTGTAGACGTTCTCTGTGTACGTACAGTAGACAGGCTAGGGTGGGAATCAGGGGGTGGGGGGTTACCATGTGGATACTGGTCAAGCCCCGCCCCCTTGACCCCTGACCCCGGGTACTTCCTGCTCGGCCCACGCCCCCACTTCTGGAGAATGTGGGAGGGGCTCGCCGAGAGAGGAAGCCGCCTGCTTGTGTCTCGTCAACATCCTCATCCTCTCCGACCTCACCCGCATCATCCTCCTGCTCCTGGTGGCTGCAGTGGTCCTGTCTTCCTCCCTCCCTCCACCCTCCCCACCCCTCCCCCGCCTCCCCTCTCCTCCCGCCCCCCCACCTCCTCCTTCTGGCTGCAGTGGTCCTGTGTTCGTCCCCCTCCTCCTCCTCCCCCTCCTCCTCCTCCCGCTCCTCCCCCTCCTCCTCCTCCTCCAGCTCCTCCTCCTCCTGGCTGCAGTGGTCCTGTGTGGTCCCAGGTACTGGGTCTGGGGCTCATTAGGCAGCTAGATGAACGATGCAGGTTGGTGTCTCTGTGGTGGAGGAGACTGACCCCTGCAGCTCTGCTCACTGCATCCGACGTGAACACGCTCTCATCTCTCTCTCTCTCCCTCTCTTTCTCCCTCTCATCGCTCTCTCTTTCCCTCTCTCTCTCCCTTTCTCTCTCTTATCTATCTCTCTTATCTCTCATCTTTCTCTCTCATCTCTCTCTCACGTCTCTCTCTCTCATCTCTATCTATCTCTCTCTTTCCTCTCTCTCTCTTTCTCCCTATCTCTCTCTCTCTCCCCTGTGTCTCTCAGTCCCTCCTCCCCCCTCTCTCCCTCAGCATCCTGCTCAGTCAGTCTGACTACCTCTGTGTAACAGTCTCAACACCAGACGTGTGTGCGAGTGAGTGAGTGTTCATTTGGTGTGTGTGTGAGCATGTGTGTGTCTGTGGGCATTTGTGCGAGTGTTTGACTATGTGTGTGTGTGTTTGAGCATGTGTGTGTGTGTAAGTGTGTGTGCGTGTGTGTGTGTGTCTGCAGAGAAAGTGAGAGGTGAGAACAGCCTGATGGATGTCTGAGTGTGTTTCCAGCAGATCAAATCCTCCTCCACAACAGGGAGGATGACAGCCTGTCTGTCAGCATAGGTGCCATCTTCCACACCTCCTCCTCCTTCCCTCCGTCCTGCCTTCCTCCTCATCCTCCTACACCCCTCCTCCACCTCCCCCCTCCTCTCCCCCTCCTCTCATGTTCCTCCTCTCCTCTTCCTCCTCCTCCCCCTCCTCTCCCCCTCTTCCTCCTCTCCCCCTCCTCTCCCCCTCCTCTCCTCTCCTCCTCCTCCTCTCCTCTTCCTCCCTCCTCTCTCCCTCCTCCTCTCCTCTTCCTCTTCTTCCTCTTCTCCTCTTCTTCCTCTTTTTCCTCCTTTCCTCTTCCTCCCCCTCTTCCTCCTCTCCCCCTCCTCCTCTTCCTCTTCTCACCCTCCTCCTCCGCCCCCTTCCTCTCCCCTCCTCTCCTCTCCTCCTCCTCCTCTCCTCTTCCTCCCTCCTCTTCCTCCTCCTCTCCCCCTCCTCCTCTCCTCTTCCTCCCTCTTCTTCCTCTTCTCCTCTTCTTCCTCCTCTTCCTCCTTTCCTCTTCCTCCCCCTCTTCCTCCTCTCCCCCTCCTCCTCTTCCTCCTCTCACCCTACTCCTCCGCCCCCTTCCTCTCCCCTCCTCTCCTCTCCTCCCCCTCCTCCTCTCCTCTTCCTCCCTCTTCTTCCTCCTCTTCCTCCTCCTCTCCTCTTCCTCCTCCTCTCCCTCCTCCTCATCCTCCTCCCCCCTTCACCTCTCCTCCCCCCTCCTCTCCCCCTCCTCCCCTCCTCCCCCCTTCACCCCTCCTCCTCCTCCCCCCTCCTCCCCCCTCCTCTCCTGTTCCTCCTCCTCCTCTTCCTCTTCATCCCCCCTCCTCTCCCCCTCCTCCTCTTACTCATCTCCCCCTCCTCCTCCTCCCCCCTCCCCTCCCCCTCCTCTCCTCTAATCCTCCTCCTCTCCTATTCCTCCCTCCTCTTCCTCCTCTCCTCCTCCTCCTCTCCCCCTCCTCCCCTCTTCCTCCCTCTTCTTTCTCCTCTCCACTTCCTCCTCCTCTTCCTCCTCCTCTTCCTCTTCCTCCTCCTCCCTCCTCTCTCCTTCTCTCTTCTCCTCTTCCCACTCTTCTTCCTCCTCTTCCTCTTCCTCCTCCTCTTCCTCCTCCTCTTCCTCCTTCTCCTCTTCCTCCTCCTCTTCCTCCTCTTCTCTTCCTCCTCTTCTTCCTCTTCTCCTCTCCTCCTCCTCTTCCTCCTCCTCTTCCTCCTCCTCTTCCTCCTCCTTCTCTTCCGTCCCGTGGTGTTTGCCCGTGCGTCTGCCTGCTCCTCCGCCTGTTGGCTCGTCACCTCCTCTCACAGGACATGGGTCTCATAGCGCCAAAGAGATAGACAGAGTGAGAATACTGAGCATCTCTCACAGCTACAGGGGATGAGGAGCAAGGCACACACACGCACATAGTGTGAGGGCAGGCGATAACCAGCCAGAGGTGGTAATTAAACAGCCGGTGAAGTTATTTATAACATCAGTCATACTCTATGCAGAACAGTCAACCAACCTGTCATCCAGCCAGCCAGCCAGTTCTGAGTATAATGGACAGACTCGCTCTCATTGAGCAGAAAGACGTTAGGCAGGAATGTGAGTCTTCCTGTTTGTGTGCTAACGTGTCTCAATTGTTCTGACTTCCTCCTCCTGTTCACATTCTCTGAAGGTGCAGCTATTCCCCTCAGTCAGGAACCCTCGCGAGGAACCTTGCACGCATATGTGTGTGTGTATGCATGTCTGTGTGACGACCACGCGTGTGTGTGTGTGTGTGTGTGTGTGTGTGTGTGTGTATGCATGTCTGTGTGACGACCACGCGTGTGTGTGTGTGTGTGTGTGTGTGTGTGTGTGCGCTGGAGAGGGTGAGCGGAACACGTTCACAGTGACCCTTCTCTCCAGGTGCATCTTCTAGAAGCATCTCTCTCACTCTACTCAATCTGGCCTCTAGAACAACATGAGTCTGAGCATTAAACAGCCAGTTGTGATTCACCACATTATGACTCACATGTCAGTTTGACCCCCAACACACACTACACCCTTATGAGGACACATAGAACCGCAACTATTTTTCCTGTTGAACTCAGATTTCCCAACGCATTCAGCACATATCGATGGACAGTGTCACCGAAAGAGGAAACATATGTGATGCTTGTGTTGATTGAGGCCAGACTGTCTGACTGTGCCTTTAGTCACATTGAGGCTGGACCAGAGGAGAGAGAGAGTGATAGAGAGCGATAGAGAGAGAGAGACAGAAAGAGACAGAGATAGATAGAGAGAGACAGAGAGAGAGAGAGAGAGAGAGAGGTGTCAGTGGAAAGGGAGAAACAAAAAGAGGTAGAGACAGAGAGACATTTCCTCCTAACCGCACCAATCATGGGAAACCATCACACACATCCAGTCCTTATATGGACAAAACGGCCGCTTCCTGTGGCTTCCTAGCTGGCGGAGAATTCCCAATATCCCAGCAATCGGAGACACACACCCATGCGCTAGCCCCCCCACCCCCCACCCCCCACCCCCCACACACACACACACAGACACACACACAGCTGATCATGGGGACAGCTCAGGCCTGTGACATCAGCTGGGGTGAAGCAGGATTCCGGAGACGCTGTTTCACCCACAGTCTGGTAGAGTGGGAGGGAGGAGAGAGAGGAAAAGAGAGAGAGAGAGAGAGAGAGAGAGAGAGAGAGAGAGAGAGAGAGAGAGAGAGAGAGAGAGAGAGAGAGAGAGAGAGAGAGAGAGAGAGAGTTGGCCAGATGCAAAGAATTAGCCCTTAAGGTGTGTCGTAGTTTCTATTTTGGGATACACTATGTAGAAGAACTGTATGATCAATCTCATCACAGCAGCCCTGGCTGCTGCTCCTCAGAGCTTACCCTCAAGACTGAGCGTCCTCAGGGAACCCTGTGTGTGTGTGTGTGTGTGTGTGTGTGGGTGTCACCTGAAGCCTGGTCAGAGCTGGGCTTTAAACATCCATTTCGTGTTTTTTGTTACTCTTTCACTCTTTTCCCCCTTTCTCCCTCCCTGTTCTCTCTCTCTCCCTCTCTCCCTCTCTCTCTCCCTCCCCCTCTCCCTCTCTCCCCCTCTCCCTCTCTTCCCCTCACACCCGTCCAGAGCCAGTTTAGTCCGTACGGTACCCCTGACAGAACCGACTGCAGAACCTTCACAAGGAGCCATTGTTGGAATGTCAGCGTCTCTAATTCAAAACACACCCACTGCAGCAGGGGTGGTGGTGTCCCGGCCCCTCTGGGGGTGTTTACAGAAAGACTGTGTTGTCTTTCTCACGCCCCCGTCTACCGTGGGTACAGCTCGGCTGGTCGGGCCTACTCACGCTCGCACACACACGCACACACGTCCAAATACTCGTGTGTGAACATGTAGGAGCACACTCCTTCCTCTCTGTCAGAGGGTCTTTAAGCCCTTTTTCCGCTTCCTTCCACGTCTCCTCCTATTTCTCACCTCCCCTCCTCCCATCGCCTCACCTCCCCCCTCCTCCCCTCCACTCACCTCTCCTCTTCCCTACTCACTTCACCTCTCCTCCTCTCGGCTCATCTCCTCTAAACTTTCCTTCAGTTTCGTAACGGTTTCCCAGCCTACCTCGATTCTGACTTGCGTGCCGACCCCTGGACTTCTGTTTGCTCACTGCAGTGGCTGTTACACCGAAGCACCGAAGATTGCATGGATATGGAATTCCGTGGGCACACATCAGTTTGTGTTCTCAACTGCGTCGATTTTACAAAGCGTTGATTGGGACACTGTGTTTCTTTTTCCGGGATTATCAATCGAAATGAATGCACTGACCAATAAAGTTTGTTGTCAAATAAAAAAAAAACGTACACAGTACATTTACACAGAGGCACGTGCCCCAGTCTAAAGGGTCTAGTGACGGCCCGGGCCAGCAGCAATCATGGGCGTGGAGCCAGAGAGGGTGGGGTGGCAGCGCCATCTCCTGGTCACGTCTCCTCACTGCCACCGTGTCGGGCGAGACGGAAGAAGAGGAAACTGCATGATGAGAAGCGAGATTTGGTTCATCCGAGGGAATTTGGTGAGTCAGTTGTGTTCTAGTGGAGAAGGTTCCCTCTGAGGGAGAGAGAACAACTCTGTCTCTGTCTCTCTCATGAGGGAGGGATGTACACCCTGCACACACACACACACACACACCTTCCACACACACACACCTTCCACACACACACACAAACACAAACACCTTCCACACACACACACCTTCCACACACACATACAAACACAAACACCTTCCACACACACACACCTTCCACACACACACCTTCCACACACACACACACACACACACACCTTCCACACGCACACACACCTTCCACACACACACAAAAACACCTTCCACACACACACACACACAAAAACCTTCCACACACACACATAAACATCTTCCACACACACACACACCTTCAACACACACAAAAACAACTTCCACACACACACACACACAAACACCTTCCACACACACACATAAACATCTTCCACACACACACACACACACACACAAACCCCTTCCAAACTGCTAAATACATGTTTTAGGAGGCTGCACTCCAGACTGTCTCAATCTTACCACCTCCTCAGAGTGGTCTCCATGAGGACCAGTCACTGACCCTAACCCTGGCAGGGCGTTCCTACGGTGTCTGCCGAGGGACATTCCTTGTTGTAACGTGCTCGTAAAACTCCAGGTACCCAGGAGCTAACAATTCCTCCTAGTGAGACAACAACACACCGAAAGGCCTAAACTTGTTTTTAAGCGGTTTTAAACGTTAGGACTGTGAGTGCCCTCTGGTGGCTGGCCTGAGAAGTGTAGCGCTCAGATCTGGTATCAACCTGTCCTGATCAAATGTCATCAACAAATGTGCCTACATTTACTTCCATCAGGTAGTGTATACTAGGTTATGTATCACATGCTAAATACATGTCTTCTAAAAACCCATTTACAACGGCGACATGTTTGGATAGTTAAAAGTACACAGCCGATCTCCACAAAGCAGATATTCACTTAGTAGTGAACGCTAAGTACAGTAAGCTACGTTGTTCCTACTGTGGTAGAACATGCTTCACGCTAAGCAGCAGACTCTTATATTCCAGTAGTGTTTATTGTGTTTGGGTGATACACCGGAGGCTCATCGCTGCTGAGCTACAAAAAAGAAAAAACGCTTCTGGAAGTTTCTCCATTACAGACTGACAGAGGAATTACGAGTCACGACAGCATTGGAACACACGACTGGTGAGGAGGGGCCGGGCTTCACAGGAGTGACATCTTCGTCATTATCCCCATCATCATCATCGCTATTCATCTACCTCTCCCTGGGCTCAGCTTGAGAGCTTGACACAGGTCATAAATTTGACTAAAATGGACCATAATATTTGGTTGACTTGAGGAATAGTTTCCTTAATACATCACAAAATATTTTTTCGTTTGTTGAATATATCCCAAAGAAGCAAGACTTGCAAGTAGGCATTGAAACAGAACTAAATCTACATCTACAAACCTCTGCTAAGCCAGGGCTTACCAGCAGGGGGCACTGTCCCCAGTTCTCAGGGTGAACACAGGCCAGAGCCACAAGGACATTTACACAGAAGAAGAAGTCTGTATTGTAAAGGCTGGAGAAGCTCCTATCCCGGAGTCGCACCTTGCCGCAGGACAAGGTCAAGGTTTGGGGGTCAGGGGGGGGGTGGTGAAGGTCAAGGGGGGGGGGGGGGGCGAGGGGGGTCAGGGATGAGGGTCCAGGGTCCAGGCTGGTGTCACTAAGTAGCGTATCTCTTGGTCCACTGTCGTGCTATCCTGTCATGCTCCGCTCGGTTAGTCAGGTACTGAGTGGCTATGCTGCCCACCAGAGGGTCCGCTGGAGAGAGAGAGAGAGAGAGAGAGAGAGAGAGAGAGAGAGAGAGAGAGAGAGAGAGAGAGGGAGAGGGGGGGGGGGGGGGCAGAGGGGAAACAATGACCTCAGTGGTTAGGTTGGCTGTCTCCAAGTGTGTCTGTGAGGTGCCATCATCGAGGCTCTCGTGTGTCTGTACATGGCAGCCAACATTGATCTAGCCTGAATGGGTGAGGCAGCCATCTTGGCTCTCGCCTGCCTGGGTGTAGCGGCCATGTTGGCTCCAGCGTACCTGGGTTGCAGTCTGTGAGCAGGGAGCAGATGGACAGCAGCACCTTGGAGATGGTGAGGGCGGGGCTCCAGTTGTCCTTCAGGATGTCCAGACAGATGACTCCCTGGCTGTTGATGTTACAGTGGTAGATCCTGGTACGAAAAGTCACCTGACACACACAAACACACACACAGAAATGTATATCAGATATACTTGTTAACGATGTTCAGTGATGCAAGACTCGGTTCTTCACAAGCAACAGTGTGCATGCGTGTTTGTGTGTGTGAGAGAGATAGAGATATAAAGATCAATGAAGAGAGAGAGCGTGTGGGCATGTGGGTGTATTTGTGAGAGAGAGGTTGTGTGTTGATGTGTGTGTTACCTTGGGGGGTTTGAAGGGGTAGTCTGAGGAGAAGGTGATGTCCAGAAAGAAGACCCCTCCCTCGTAGACTGACCCGGGGGGGCCCAGGATGGTGGAGCGCCACTCATAGATGTTGTCTCCCTTCGGACCAGCACTGAGGACACACACACACACAACACCATAAGGACACACATGGACAAGTACGTTATACATGCTCTCCAGGTCTAGAGTGAAGGTTTGTAAATGTGACAGGAGAAGGTATTTTGGTCCTCAAGTAGTGTAAGGTTGTTTTTCTGTTGTTTAGTAGCGTGGTGGTGGTGTCGCGGTTTCCTGAATAAAATCATTTTCCAGAAGCAAAGCCCTTTCAGTAGTGTGGTAGCATACATGCAAGCTACATTATCCTCAGCATGTCTGAAACTCAAGCTGCAGTCAGACATAGAACTGGTCAGGATCATCGCCATACCTGGACCCTACACTTTTCGTTTACCGAGGCTGCACAGTACACCCCCCCGTGTAGAGGTTGATGCTGTTAGAACCGTCGGGGTTTGTTTTTGTAGCTAAATTGGTTTAGGAGCATTGAGAGCAGACAGCACAGCTTGTTGTTCAATAAACAACTGAACTGAATAACTGTCACCACAACATCTGCTTGACTGACAGTTGTATTGACCATTGAAATAACATTGAATTGGAATAATGATGGTTCAATGTAAAACAAAAGAAACAAAAGACAAAACTGAAAGAAAGTGCTCTGATGTAGTAAACGACTTTTCTCATGCGGCTGTAGCTTAGCTTGCTGCATTTCTTTGGGCGGCAGCTTCAGTCAAGTGAAGATTCATTTAGCTTAGCTCATTACACAAGTAGCTTGCCCAGCACTGCGTAGGGGTTATTACATCATTATCTGTTGAATTAAACTGCATTGAGAAGGACTGTCTCTGTAGAACTGTCTCTGTACATTCCAGGAACAGTGAGAGTCAAGAGAAGGAGGAGAGGATGGAAAGGAGGAGAGGATGGAGAGAATGGAGAGGAGGTGTTGCTGGAGGGATGGACATGAGGAGGGGACGGAGGGATGGAGAGGAGGAGAGGATGGAGTGATGAAGAGGAAGACAGGATTGAGTGAAAGAGAGGATGGAGTAATGGAGTGGAAGAGAGGACAGAGGGATGGAGAGGAAGAGAGGATGGAGTGATGGAGAGGAAGAGAGGATGGAGGGATGGAGAGGAAGAGAGGATGGAGTGATGGAGAGGAAGAGAGGATGGAGTGATGGAGAGAAAGAGAGGATGGAGGGATGGAGAGGAAGAGAGGATGGAGGGATGGAGAGGAAGAGAGGATGGAGGGATGGAGAGGAAGAGAGGATGGAGGGATGGAGAGGAAGAGAGGATGGGGGATGGAGAGGAAGAGAGGATGGAGTGATGGAGAGAAAGAGAAGATGGAGGGATGGAGAGGAAGAGAGGATGGAGTGATGGAGAGAAAGAGAGGATGGAGGGATGGAGAGGAAGAGAGGATGGGGGATGGAGAGGAAGAGAGGATGGAGTGATGGAGAGGAAGAGAGGATGGAGGGATGGAGAGGAAGAGAGGATGGAGAGGTCTGCTGTAGCAGCACACACCTGCAGTTGGGAGGAGGATCCAAGGTAATCTCAGCAAGCTCCTTCTGGATCCTGAGGAGAGAGAGACAGAGAAAGTTGGCCAAATACAAAGAATTTGCCTGTAACACTATGGCGCGTCATGCCCAGCTGCCCCCTCTAGTGGTGTCCAGTGGAACGGCAGGCAGGGCTGGAACAGCAACATGGCCGCTTCCTCTTTGTTCTCAGGCTGAAGAGACTCACCCAGCAGTCCAACTTCAGAGCCCCGCTCCCTGCCTCCCTCCTCCCCCTGCTACTCCCTCTCCAGCCAGGAGGAAACATACCCCCAGGAAGCCCCCCACTCTCCTCCCCAGACTCCACTACATGCACTTCTTACATACCAAATTCTCTTTTAAAGCTTATATGCAAATAAGGAAGGGAGGGAGGGGGGAGGGGGGAGAGGGAGGAAGGGGGGAGAGGGAGGGAGGGGGGAGGGGGAGGGAGGGGGGAGGGAGAGGGAGGGGGGAGGGAGAGGGAGGGAGGGGGGAGGGGGGAGAGGGAGGGGAGAGGGAGGAGGAAGGGGAAAGGGTTGCGCAGCAGAGCTCTGACAGAGTAACTAACAGAGACGTCAGCTAAGGAGAGTTTGGAAAGCAGGGGACGGAATGAAGACATGCCAGTGGAGTCACTTGAGTCCTACTGTCATCATCACAGTCCCCTGGACAGCGTCTCCACAAGCCTGGGGACAGAACCAGACATGGACCAGCCTGGGGACAGGACCAGACATGGACCAGCCTGGGGACCAGACATGGACCAGCCTGGGGACCAGACATGGACCAGCCTGGGGACCAGACATGGACCAGCCTGAGGACAGGACCAGACATGGACCAGCCTGGGGACAGGACCAGACATGGAGCAGCCTGGGGACCAGACATGGACCAGCCTGGGGACCAGACATGGACCAGCCTGGGGACAGGACCAGACATGGACCAGCCTGGGGACCAGACATGGACCAGCCTGGGGACCAGACATGGACCAGCCTGGGGACCAGACATGGACCAGCCTGGGGACCAGACATGGACCAGCCTGGGGACAGGACCAGACATGGAGCAGCCTGGGGACCAGACATGGACCAGCCTGGGGACCAGACATGGACCAGCCTGGGGACAGGACCAGACATGGAGCAGCCTGGGGACCAGACATGGACCAGCCTGGGGACCAGACATGGACCAGCCTGGGGACCAGACATGGACCAGCCTGGGGACAGGACCAGACATGGACCAGCCTGGGGACAGGACCAGACATGGACCAGCCTGGGGACAGGACCAGACATGGACCAGCCTGGGGACAGAACCAGACATGGAGCAGCCTGGGGACAGGACCAGACATGGTGTGCTCTCGGAGGGGGGAGCATATCCCTGGAACCGCTGGGCTCCTGAGTTGGATCAGCAGGATTCGAGCTCGCTGATTGTAAATGAACTGAACTGTAGCCGATAGCCATGAAGGAACCCAATCGGAGACACTTAGCAGGCGCTCTGGGTGTGTGGGATCAGGCGGTTGGGGCAGAGCTTATTCACATGTGGCGTGTGTCATCTTTTAGAACAGGCTGGATGACAAGTGACATCAGAGGGGAAGGCCCATCTGACAGCCGCACCTCACACTGCATGACAACCAGCAGCCTACCAGGCCATCAGCCTACCAGGCCAGAAGCCTGCCAATTCAGCCTGCCAGTCCAGCAGCCTGCCAGTTCAGCCTGCCAGTTCAGCCTGCCAGTTCAGCAGCCTGCCAGTTCAGCCTGCCAGTTCAGCCTGCCAGTTCAGCAACATACCCCTCCAGCCTACCAGCCCAACAGCCTGCCAGTCCAGCCTGCCAGTTCAGCCTGCCAGTTCAGCCTGCCAGTCCAGCATCCTGCCAGTCCAGCCTACCAGCCCAGCAACCTGCCAGTTCAGCCTGCCAGTCCAGCCTACCAGCCCAACAGCCTACCAGCCCAACAGCCTACCAGTCCAGCCTGCCAGCCCAGCAGCCTACCAGCCCAACAACCTACCAGTCCAGCCTGCCAGTCCAGCAGCCTGCCAGCCCAACAGCCTACCAGTCCAGCTTGCCAGTCCAGCAGCCTGCCAGCCCAACAGCCTACCAGTCCAGCCTGCCAGTCCAGCCTGCCAGTCCAGCAGCCTACCAGCCCAGCAGCCTGCCAGTTCAGCCTGCCAGTCCAGCCTACCAGCCCAACAGCCTACCAGTCCAGCCTTCCAGTCCAGCAGCCTGCCAGTCTAACAGCCTACCAGTCCAACAGCCTGCCAGTTCAGCCTGCCAGTCCAGCCTACCAGCCCTACAGCCTACCAGTCCAGCCTTCCAGTCGAGCAGCCTGCCAGTCTAACAGCCTACCAGTCCAACAGCCTGCCAGTTCAGCCTGCCAGTTCAGCCTACCAGCCCAACAGCCTACCAGTCCAGCCTGCCAGTCCAGCAGCCTGCCAGCCCAACAGCCTACCAGTCCAGCCTGCCAGTCCAGCAGCCTACCAGCCCAGCAGCCTGCCAGTCCAGCAGCCTGCCAGTCCAGCCTACCAGCCCAACAGCCTACCAGTCCAGCCTGCCAGTCCAGCTGGCTGCCAGTCCAACAGCCTCCCAGTCCAACAGCCTGCCAGTCCAACAGCCTACCAGTCCAGCCCAACAGCCTACCAGTCCAGCCTGCCAGTCCAGCAGCCTGCCAGTCCAACAGCCTACCAGTCCAACAGCCTGCCAGTCCAACACCCTTCTAGTCCAGCCTACCAGTCCAGCAGCCAACCAGTCCAGTAGCCTGCTAGTCCAGTCCAGCAGCCTACGTGTTCAGCAGTCTTCCAGTCCAGCCAAGACTCTCAGTGGAGGGTCTTGTATAAATCTTCCTTCCATCACAACTACCTGACCTGAACTCTGCATCTAGGCTATACAGAGGAACATATATAGATTCAGTCTTATCATATGGTCGATAATGTCTATAATCTTCCCTGAGACTTTAACCAGAGAGAGGGGGAGGGAGAGAAAGCGAGAGAGAAAGAGGAAAAGCGAGCGGGGGTCTCTACCTTTTTGCGCTGGTAGACAGCTTGGCAGTGGTCTTGCTCGACAGTTTGGTGCTCTTCTTCTGTTGCTGAGGAGGAGCGGGTGGTTTACGCTCCTCGGTGTCTTCTGGCTCCGGCACCGGAGGGTCTCTCTGGTCTGCATCCGAGCTGCCACTGCTGGTGCTCGGACTCTCGTCGTCTGACCGCTGCCTGTCACTCGACATTCTCCCTTTCGGTTGCACAAATAGTTCAGAGACTCGTCAGAACTTTGGTTGCACGTGATAAACAATGATCAATCAGCGACCCCGCGTGTAGGAGACATCAGCCGATATATAGGCCTATAATTGACACATTTTCGTCAAAACATGCCTGACAGTGAGAAGCTTAAAAATGCTATTAAAGAACCACCAAAGCTTACGGTGTGTTCTGGAGTGATTAGGTTAGGACTAATCTAATTTTAATCAAATACAAGAGTGACAGCATGTATTTAATCTACGCCTATCTGGGCTATTACATTGAGTTTCCCTTCATGAAATCTGACCAATTTTGTCTCGAATCTTCAAAGCTGTGGCAGCATGTAAACATTGATAGCCTATTGTAGCGAGTTTGTGTCCGTGTCAATAATAATGTAGGCAGCGGTCTGCCTGTGACAGTGAGAGAGGTGACAGTTTCCACAGTCTCAATTTGAGTGTCTAATACCCGCTAAAGGAGATCTTTCCCCGGACTGGGTAGACGTGAGAAGCCACGCAATAATGCGAATATGACACAGAGCGCTCGGATTCATAACCACCAGCGCGCAAATATTGGTGGGAGAATGCGAATCGAGATCTGCAAGGAGAGCATTATTGCACCTATTCGCAGCGAGGGGGGCTGACTGGCCGAGCTACATAAAACATTCCATGTTTCCCTCCCTTGCGGGGGTAGAGCGTCGTTCCTGGCGACGAATACGATCGGGTGACGAAAAGTCATTTGACGCATTCTATGTCTCTGTAAAACAGTGCGGAGACGGTCTCCAAAACCTTAACGAGAAGAGGTTTGTTATGGTCGGAGACTCTCCAGTATCAGCATGGTGTACCAACTGATGCGTGAAGTCTGTCCAGGGAGCTCCCTCCAGACGACAGCGCCGAAAACACCGAAAAAGGACGACGTTTACCCCTCCAGCCCCCACTCTCGCCGGTCCTTAGAGGTTCGACCTTACCTTAGTCGTGTTCTCGTCTCGGTCCGGGCTGGTAGGAGGGAGATAAATCCGGTGAAAACGGGGCCGGGAAGACGACGGTCTCCGGCCAAGCTGCGAACATTGGAGGGTAGGAAGGAGAGCGAGGACTGTAGTTTTGGTCAATGGCGGAAAGGGGGCGCTAAGTGGTGAGGACTTGTGGCTTTGAGTCAAAAAGATTCTCACTTCACAAGCACTCTCACTTTACACTTCTATCCTGTTGAATAATTCCGAAACACTTATACTGTGAGACATAAGACGTAGTTGTCAGGTAAGAGAGCACTGAACACAGCAGTGGTATCCTGGCCTATGAAGTTCAGATATCTGGAGGACAATAATACTCGAGTCGACTGTCATTTAATGAATCTGGGTAAGTTTTTCTTGATGACAGGCGGAAGAACGAACAGGCAGTGTTATCCGTTGCCCCTGTCCTATAAAGCACCCATTCATTTGGAAGTCGTTATCACTCGTTCTACTGTAACACACGTTGCCGCAACAAAATGTTTACCGCTCTATTGTCACTGTTGTCTAGGGGGTTACCGAGTTGGGTTGCATAGGCTACTCGAAAGGTGCGTGTAAGTCTGTCTAACAGTCAACTCATCTACCATACTGTCACATACAATTGTCCAGATGGCGTGGGAAAATACATTTCATTTACATACAAAGTTAAAGTACATTTCAAAATGGCCTAAAAGGATTCACAAGGTCCTAAGAACCAGATAGAGAGTACATATTAACATACATTTTTCATCATACAGCTGGCTGCTGCATGTTAGAGACACGCACACACGCACATAACTCTATTGTACATTCATATGCGTACAAGATTTTGCCCCTCTCCACCCCAAGACTCTCTCTCTCTCTCTCTCTCTTTCTCTCTCTCTCCCTATCTCTCTCTCTCTCTCTCTCTCTCACATGCAGTAAGGTTGTAGCAGCACCAGGGCTTGCAGGCATGTAGACACAGTCCCTCTGCTAGCCTGAGTCATTGGTACAACAGCCAAACACAGCAACCCACAGAACGCTGTGATCTGATGTTCCTCTCTCTCTCTCTCTCTCTCTCTCTCTCTCTCTCTCTCTCTCTCTCTCTCTCTCTCTCTCTCTCTCTCTCTCTCTCTCTCTCTCTCTGTCTCTCTCTCTCACTCACTCACTCACTCACTCACTCACTCTCTCTCTCTCTCTCTCTCTCTCTCTCTCTCTCTCTCTCTCTCTCTCTCTCTCTCTCTCTCTCTCTCTTTCTCTCACTCACTCACTCACTCTCTCTCTCTCTCTCTCTCTCTCTCTCTCTCTCTCTCTCTCTCTCTCTCTCTCTCTCTCTCTCTCTCTCTCTCTCTCTCTCTCTCTCTCTTTCTCTCACTCACTCACTCACTCACTCACTCACTCACTCACTCACTCACTCACTCACTCACTCACTCTCTCTCTCTCTCTCTCTCTCTCTTTCTCACTCACACTCTCTCTCTCTCTTTCTGTCTCTCTCTTTCTGTCTCTCTCTTTCTCTCTCTCTCTCTCTATCTCACTCTCTATCCCTTTCTCTCTCTCTCTCTCTCTCTCTCTCTCTCTCTCTCTCTCTCTCTCTCTCTCTCTCTCTCTCTCTCTCTCTCTCTCTCTCTCTCTCTCTCTCTCTCTCTCTTTCTCACTCTCTATCCCTTTCTCTCTCTCTCTCTCTCTCTCTCTCTCTCTCTCTCTCTCTCTCTCTCTATCCCTTTCTCTTTCTCTTTCTCTCTCCTTCTATCTCTCTGGTAGGTGGGCTATTTCTGGATGAGTTAAAAGTCCCTCTAGGATCTGTGGGTTTGTGTGTGTGTATGTGTGTATACGTGCGTGTTCTCATAGCTCCTTGCAGCTCTTGACCACTATAGTTTGTTCAACAGTCGTGTTTCTGCCGTAGCCCTGGTCAGCACCATCTCCATGAACACAGAGAGATTCGCTCCCTCTCTCTTTCGGCCCGTCTATTCCTCTTCCGTTGCTTGCTTCTTTCCTTCTCTTTTTTCCCGTGGCTGTCTTTTCCTCTCTCACTCTCTCCTCTCTCAGCTCCCCCCCCCCATCCCCCCACCCCCTCTCCTCTCTCTCAGCTCCCCCCCCATCCCCCCACCCACTCTCCTCTCTCTCAGCCCCCCCCCCATCCCCCCACCCCCTCCCCGCTCTCTGGCTCAGTGGGCTCCATTGTCTGAACCCTGTGTTATTACCATGGTGGAGGCTTCCTGCTGGAGAAAGTGAAATTTGCCTCATAAATAAAGCTCAGTAATTATTGCAGCTGAAAGAAGCTGGGAGGGAGAAAGAGAAAGAAGGAGAGAGTGAGAAAGAGGAGGGAGAGAGACAGCGAGGGAGAGGGAGAAAGAAAGAGAGAGAGGGGGGGGAAGAGAGACAGTGAAGGAGATAGGGAGAGAGAAAGAGAGAGAGAGGAGCAATAGAGAGATTCATTCCTCCTGCTGTGACTGGATGGCAGACTAGGAGTGCTGAAGCGATCCTCTCTTTCCCTCTCTCTCCTCCCTGTCCCTCTCTCCCTCTCTCTGTCTCTCTGTCTCACTCCCCCCCCCCCCCCCCTCTCTCTCTCATCTGATTTCTACCGGGCTGGCTCTGGAAGGATGCATGGCCCACCTCAAATCTCACCTTGCCCATCTTATTAATATTGTGTCATCATGTATCAAATACACATCCAAGCTGGCCCATATGTTTCTATTAACCAGACTCTACTGCCTAATCACACTCGGAGGACACTGGAAGGAGGCTGTTGCCTTGAGCTGTTGAAGGATGGGAGACCCTCCAGAGGACTTGATAGCCTTTCCAGTTCCAGACAAGCACACATCTTACTATGGTGCTGGGTGGAAACCACCTCAAGTAGACACAGCAGTTTAGAAGTTAGACAGACAGAGATAAACAGACTGACAGGTAGACAGACAGATATAGAGACAGGCAGGCAGACAAGCAGGCAGACAGACAGACAGACAGGCAGGCAGAGAGCATCAACACCGACCTCTAACCCTAACCCTTTCTCATCTTCTTTCACTCCTTCTCTGCTCCTCATCTCTCAATCTCTCGCCCTCCAAATCTTGTTCTCGGTCTCACCGCGTAAACATAACATGCACTCTTTCTTCACATATGCGGTTTCACTTCATCACTTCAGGTTTCCTCATGTCTGGGTCAGTCTGCCTCCCTGCTCCTCTAAGGCCTGCACCGGTCCATGGGCTAGCTTGCTGCATCTTGAACTTATGACAGTTGGAGACCTAACTACAGTTCCCATGCCACCACCTGCTGTTGCTGACTCTGATAGGTCAACTCAGGTAAGCCTGCCCAGCTCAGCTAAAACTTCATGACAGAAACCGTGATGGGCGAGGCTACATGTAGCTTCTGTGGTGTAACAGCTAACACTCTTACCTGTTGGATAGGAAGTGTCAGGTTCCGATGCTGCAGGGGTGTGTGGTCTGACAGAGGAACTGAAAATGCGGCTGAACGGTGAGATTGTTGAGGATATTCATAAACCGAAACACACACCTCCTGCTCCTTGTGAATAGCCCTCTCATGGATTTTCCCCCTCCAAACCCAATTTGGTAGTCGTCTCATTCGACTCAATGAATCCATCATTATCAGGTGTGCCAGATGAGGCATGTGTGGAAACCTACAGTGTGGCTGCCCTCCAGGAACAGCGTAGGGCAGACCCCGAACCACCAAGCTGTTAGGTTTGGGTGGTGAAATGATTTGTGGCTCTGTTATATATTCATCCAGCAGAGGGCAGCACGCATCAGTACATGCTCTGCCTGGGTAGTGTCGACATCATAGCAGAGTGCCGTGTCTAATCGGAGAAACTTGATACCTGAACGAGTGTTCTCTTTGAAATTAAATGGATTTATGTTTGTTTTGTTTGAGTCCTTCTTCTCCGGCACGCTCTCTCCTCTGATTTTGCTTCTTTTCTCCTCCTCCCTTCTCCCCTTTCTCCCTCTCAACTCCGTCCCCCCCCTGGCCCTCTCTCTCTCTCTCTCTCTCTCTCTCTCTCTCTCTCTCTCTCTCCTCTTCCGCCCCTCTCCCACCACAGGGTGGCCCCGGTGAGCCGTGGAACAGCTGGATTCTTCATCAACCACAGGAGTCCACCATCCGACCAAGAACAAACGCTCAGGATTTTTAATAAAACAAATGTGTCGACAAACAAAAAGATGATAAACAACGGCATATCTACAAATAAAACTGGATCCACATCTGCATAATCGCATCATAAAAAATAATTTCAGAATAAATACTGTACATGTCCTTGGAAGAAGGATACAAGAGTTTGTCTCCTTCCCACCCACTTGTGTCTCATCAAACCCAACCAATCACAGAGCCGCGCGGTGTTTGCTATCACTGGGCCACGGAAAAAAGGAAATGCAACAATCGGAAACAAAATCATCAAATATATCACTTTGTTAGAAGGGGAACATTTTAGTATTCGTCTACGTACTTTACGGAGTAGGAGGGATTGCTTTTAAAACTTTAGTCATAAATTCTCTCTGTCCTCCCCCCCCGCCCCTCTCTCCTCTGCAGAAGGGGGCGGGGGGGGGGGGACATGCCACACAGTTGCTAAACATGTGAAGAAATGCACCAATGGGAGCACTGGCTTGGGACTCCGACAGCTTCTTTGACTTGCTGGTAGAAAGTCGGACAGTCATTGCTGCATGCCTTCCATGTACTGGGCTGTGGGCAGAGCCAGGGCCATATATACAGCACAATGCTATATTCCATATAAGGCCCTGGTAACCGACACTGTAGCATAGAAAACTCAGTTTCTTTACATTATTGCATCATAAACCACAAGACTGCAGTTTCATTACGAATGAGGGATCGAAGAGGGAACAAAGGCCCGTGGGTGTTGTAGTCCTGCTCGACTGCAGGGTGATAAGTTGTAGTCCTGCTGGGGAGCCCGGCGGGATGTGGTCACAACAGGAAGTTGTCCTTGAAGCTCGTTATCCAGGCCTCTCTCAGGTGCTGTCTAGACTCGTGCTGGGCAGTGACGCGGCAGCATCAACACACTGTTGCTCGAGCAACACACAACGTCTGGCGGGGGTCATTCTTAATGAAAATGGCGCCTGATTCAAGGAACGATGTCATTCGAAAGTCTTCGTAATCACACCCTGCTGGAAAATAGGTTGTTCCTGTAGTATGTGACTAACATACTGATATTCTGTAATATAATACGTAGGGGAGGACTGAGATGGCAACATATTGAGACAACTGTCTGAAGAGGGGATGGTTCTAACCAACAGTCTACTGTGTACAGCCCACAGGACTATACTAGGATAGACCAAGATTAGGTAGGACTGAAACAGGACAAGACCAGATCAGACATGACTAGACTAAAAACAGAGGTAATGGTGGAGTTTGAGACGTTGGACCGTTTCATACAAAAACACACAAACACACAAAGACACACACAGACGCGCTATAGTTGTCCATTCACCCAACAAGGAAGACTGGGATAATTCAAGTCATTCAGGAAGCGCAGTGGCGCTCATTACTCGAGCAGGATGTGACATCATTCTGATCCTCTGTCCTCAGGACCAGCCAGGAAGAGGCTTCTCAGCTCCCCAGGACACTGTAGACAAGTAGAGCTGCTGACATCTGGTACACTAACAAGTGCACTTCCAGTACTTAGTGCACAACGGTAGTACATGGAAGGGGTCTGGGGGAAATGCTCCGTACGGCGGAGGCCAGGCTGTGAGTAGTGATACTGTACTGGTGAGGTACACTGGGGGGGATGGCTGAGCTGTGGCTGGGGCTCTGCTATGTGTGGTCAGAGGTCTGGCTCTGCTGACGACAGGTCTCTCTCCTTCAGGTTCTCTCTCCTCCAGGTCTCTCTCCTCCAGGTTCTCTCTCCTCCAGGTCTCTCTCCTCCAGGTTCTCTCTCCTCCAGGTCTTTCTCCTCCAGGTTCTCTCTCCTCCAGGTCTCTCTCCTCCAGGTCTCTCTCCTCCAGGTCTCTCTCCTCCAGGTTCTCCCTCCTCTAGGTTCTCTGTCCTTCAGGTCTCTCTCCTCCAGGTCTCTCTCCTCCAGGTTCTCTCTCCTCCAGGTCTCTCTCCTCCAGGTTCTCTCTCTTGTCTGGTCTTCTCCACACTCACAGAGGGTTCTGGGCGGGGCAGGGCAGCCCAGGCAGGGCAGCCCAGGCAGGGCAGGGCTTGGCTGGGTGACTGGCTGGGAGGAGGGGGCAGCCCTGGGCTGAGAGCTGTCGGCAGGAGGCTTGCTGATCAGTAGGGGGCAAAGAGGATGGAGCCAGTGGTGGGTCTGATGGGCCCCGGGGCTGCTCGGAGGAAGGAGTGGGGCAGGGCGGCCGTCTGGAAGATGGAGGGGCTGGGCCGGGGGTGGAGGGAGATGGAGGGGACAGAGGTGGGGCAGAACGGGGAGGACAGGAAGGTGGGAGTGAGCGGCTTCACCAGGTCGGTCTGGAGGGCCAGCTTAGCCTGGAGGAGAGGAGAGGAGGATGGAAGAGGAGGACAGGAGAGGAGGATGAAAGAGGAGGAGATGACAAGAGAGGATGAATGAGAAGAGCGAAGGAGAGAGGAGAGAAGTCCGTGAGTATCATATACCCAAAGACACACATATAACACACACACACACACAGATGTGTATGGAGGGGGTTGGAGCGTACGTACAGCCAGGGTGTTGGAGCCGCGCTGCTGCTTGTTGTAAGGGCTGTACTTGGGCTTCATGGGTTTGCCTGCCACTCGGTCCTTATGTCTCCTGCTGGTGATGTGCTATAACACACACACACACACACACAGACACACACACACAGACACACACACACACACACAGACACACACACACAGACCCACACACACACACACAGACCCCCCCCCCCACACACACACACACACAGACTTATGTCAGATTTAAACCGGTGAATGTGTGCGTTGGTGCCTAGGTGATGAGTGTGTGTGTGTGTTGTACCTGTTTGAGCTGAATCTCAGAGTTGACGTGGACATCACAGATCTGGCAGTGGAAGGTCTTGTTCTGCAGGCCGGAGCCCTTCAGCACGCTGGGCTGGATCTTCAGCTTGGCCCCCGGCCGCGGGTACGCCTTGATGGGCCCCGCCCCCGTCCGCGCCTCCAGCATCGTCTTGTGTTTGGACCCTACAGGGGGGCGGTGAACGCCCCGGTTAAACCAAACACACACAGACCCACACACACACACAGACCCACACACACACCTACCTGTGTTGTGGGCCTCTAGTTGAGACAGAGAGTTGACAGCTACTTTGCATAGAGAACAGTAGAGCAGCTTCTTGGCCTTTTCCTCTTCCGACTCGGCCGTGGGCGTGGCCTGTGTGGCCAGGGCGGGGCCGGGGGTGGAGCCTGGCTTGACACAGCTCTTCAGGGCGAGGCCCAGGGCGGTGGCGGCCGGGAGAGGGGGGCAGGGGCTGGTCGGGGCTGGGGCCGGGGCCGGGGCGATGGCAGGGGCGTCCCCCCTGGGCTGGCCGAGGCTGGGGGAGAGGAGAGGGGGAGGAAGAGGAGCCGAGGACTCCTCTGGGCTTGGAGGGGCAATACACTCTGAGAGAGAGAGAAAGAGAGAGAGACACAGAGAGAGAGAGAGACAGACAGACAGAGAGAGACAGAGAGAGAGGAGAGAGACAGACAGAGAGAGACAGAGAGAGAGGAGAGAGACAGAGAGAGAGAGAGAGAAAGAGAGAGAGAGGGGGGAGGGAAGGGTTAGGGAGGGACAGAGAAAGAGAAGGTTAGTGCAGTTTTTTTTTCTCCTGCTTTTCTCAGTGTACTACTTCTACTGCTGCTATGTGTGTGTACGTGTTTGTGTTTGTGTGTGTATGTGTGTGCGTGTGTCTGTGTGTATGTGTTTGTGAGTGTATGTGTGTGTGTCCTTGTACGCGTGTATGTGTGTGCGTGTGTGTGTGTCTGTGTGTATGTGTTTGTGTCCTTGTACGCTTGTATGTGTGTGCGTGTGTGTGTGTGTCTGTGTGTATGTGTTTGTGTCCTTGTACGCGTGTATGTGTGTGCGTGTGTGTGTGTGTGTGTCTGCATGTGTGTGTGCAGCCTTCACAGCACAGTGTCCTGTAGTCTTGGAGAAGGTTATCAGATAAATTGGGTGACAGCAGTATGAGTGTGCATCAGTGGCGGCAGCACAGACACAGGGGCAGCACAGACACAGAGGCAGCACAGACACAGAGGCAGCACAGACACAGAGGCAGCACAGACACAGAGGCAGCACAGACACAGGGGCAGCACAGACACAGGGGCAGCACAGACACAGGGGCAGCGCAGACACAGGGGCAGCGCAGACACAGGGGCAGCGCAGACACAGGGGTAGCACAGACACAGGGGCAGCACAGACACAGAGGCAGCAGGATTCACAGCAACAACAACAACAACAACAACAACTACATTTATCAAATCAGAGTCACAAGTCCCAGACAGGAGCCGCTGGCAGAAACATCAGAGACAACACAAACATCCGCTAGTCTCATAGGCCTGTCTCTACATATCTGAATACGTTTGCCTGTTTGAACGCGTTAGCTTTCAAGAACTGTAATACGAAACCGTGAACTGTTTTGACATGGAGAGTGTATTGTAATGATAGCATCTCATACTCTAATGAGAGACTGTCGCCAACAAGAGCATCATCTCTCCCAGGGGCTTGTTCATCATCAAGGTGGTCAAATCCAGCCCTGCCCCCCCCCCCCCCACACTCAGCAGGGGTCAGGGGTCACAGGAGCAGAACGTACCTGCCCCAGGAGGTTCTAAAACAGCCCTGCCCTGTCATGAGAGGCTGCAACAGGCCGTGGCTCCAGTCATTCCAATGATTTGGCTTCTCAAACTGCCGTGCCTGTACCGTATCTGACGCCCCCTCCCTCTGCCAGGATCAAAGGGAGGCCCGGCCCTCTCCGGCTCCACGACACACACATACACACACACACGTAGAGCATGGCACTTGTCACACTAATGCTTGTTAATGAGTCATTCCATTGGCTCAAAGCACCCCTCAGATGTGAAAAATACAATTCTTACAAACACCCCCTCTCTCTCCTCCTCCTCTCTCTCTCTCTCTCTCTCTCCTCCTCCTCTCTCTCTCTCTCTCTCTCTCTCTCTCTCTCTCTCTCTCCCTCCCTCCCTCCCTCCCTCCCTCTCTCCCTCTCTCCCTCTCTCTCTCTCTCTCTCTCTCTCTCTCTCTCTCTCTCCTCCTCTCTCTCTCTCTCTCTCTCTCTCTCTCTCTCTCTCTCTCTCTCTCTCTCTCTCTCTCTCTCTCTCTCTCTCTCACACTCCCTCCCTCCCTCCCTCTCTCCCTCTCTCTCTCTCTCTCTCTCTCTCTCTCTCTCTCTCTCTCTGTCTGTGACAATAGGCTTGTGAGTATGAGCACAACAATAACAACAGATGGACGTGAGAACGACCCACCAGACCCAGTAGCGCAGCAAGGTAAATGACTGTCATCAATCATCGGGACTAACTGCGATGATGCCAGTTCTAACGAGGCGGGGGGGGTGGGGGGTGGGCGGGGGGGAGGTTGTGCAGACTGACCTGGTGTGTCTGCGAGGCAGGACGGCCCCCCTGCCGGGAGACAGCAGGAGGAGGAGGGAGGGGGGGTGCCGGATCTCACTGCGCAGGGGGAGGTGAGCTCCACGCCTGAGGCCTTGGGCTTGCCGGACTCCTGAGCTTTCAGCTTCTTGGCGTGTTTGCTGCCTTTGTAGTGGGCCTCTGCCTGGCTCTGGAGAGGAGGAGGGGAGGAGAGGAGAGAGGAGACGAGAGAGGAGGACAGGAAAGGAGGAGGAGAGGAGAAGAGGAAAGGAGAAGAGAGGAGGAGAGGAAGAGAGGAGAGAGGAGGAGAGAGGAGGAGAGGAAAGGAGAGGAGGAGAGAGGAGGAGAGAGGAGAAGAGGAGAGGAGAGGAGGAGAGGAAGAGAGGAGAGAGGAGGAGAGGAGGGGAAAAGAGAAGAGTGGAGAAGAGAGGCGAGCAGAGATCAGAAAAGATGAGAGGATTTAGATGGGGAAAGTGAAACTGACAGCGAATAAAGTACCATCACTTCACAATCTCCTCAGCTGCAGATGGACACATCGGAGATGACAGGAGATGACAGCTATGTCAGCCGACTGACCACCCTGACAAACAACACCACACTCCACTCCGGATGGATCATCACTGTGTGTGTGTGTGTGTGTGTGTGTGTGTGAGGGGGGGGGGGGGTGGGGTGGGGTGTGTGTGGGGGTGTGTGTGTGTGGAGGAGAGGGGGGGTTCTAGAAGTGTGTGTGCCCACTTATCCAAGCTCACTTCAGACAAAGGACTGTCAGTGCTGGGTCATTACTGACACCCTAGCGATGAATTATGTTGGCCACTCTGCAGCAGGATAGAGTTTTGGAAGCAGCCTTTAGAACGATGCATGCACTTCGATATCTCCCCCTCTCCTCTATTCCCCTAACCTGCGCTTCAAAATCTCTTTTGATGTCTCTCTCCCTCTCCGTCCCTCTCCGTCTCTCTCCGTCTCTCTACGTCTCTCTCTCTCTCTCTCTCTCTCTCTCTCTCTCTCTCCCTCTCTCTCTCTCTCTCTCTCTCTCTCTCCCTCTCTCTCTCTCTCTGTCATCAGTCCTGTTTCTGCTCTTAGGTCAAGGTGTGACAGCTCGTCTCTAAGAAACTGGTGCACACTCTGTGTTATGCAGCGGTGTTTGCGTGTGCGTGTGCGTGTGTGGGTGTGTGTGTGTGTGTGTGCGTCGTCTCTCTTAGCGTGTCAGGGGTTCCAGGTCCTGCCTGAATCACAGACCGATCCAGCCATGCATTAGCTCATTAGGCATGATAAACACGGCCTGTGTTCACGCTAGCTGTCAGTCTTGCTAACTCGCTCATACTCTCTCTCTCCATGTCTCCCTGTCTCACCCTCCCTCTCTCTCTCTCTGCCTCACCTGACTGCCCCCCTGGATGAAAATACCCAACATTGTTATCTAACACTTTCATCCAGATTTAGATCTACTCCTGCCTCCCAAAACCTTAGCCGGGACGGAGGGGCGCTGTGAGTCCTGCTGTGAGAACTTGGTTGTGCTTCTCTATCGCCTGCCTTCCTTACCTCCGACATCAAAACAAGACGCAGAGCTGTGTTTGGGGGTCTGTGGTTTCCTGTTTGCTCACTAGCTATCCTGACAGAACAGCAGGACTGTTCCTGGAGCATGCTGCATGTGACACGACAAGGGAGACCGGACTGACAGGACGGGACCACTGACTTCTGTCATTCTGTGTCTGCAGTGTCTTATACACTATACAGATTAGCTGGACGCAAAGTTAGCTGGACAGGATGTGACCAGTTAGCTGCTTTAAGATCAGGTAGCATTTAGTCAAAGTGACATGCAGGGAGGCAGGCCGGCTGATTGTTTACTGTCTGACTGACTGACTGACTGACTGTCTGACTGACTGTCTGACTGGCTGACTGACTGTCTGACTGGCTGACTGACTGTCTGACTGATTGACTGTCTGACTGACTGTCTGACTGGCTGACTGACTGGCTGTATGGCTTAACGGGTGGCCGATAGGCTGGGGAAAAGGTGCTATATTATATCTATTCATTTCAACATGAAACTAGTCAATTTCTGAGACAGGATAGAGTATCAATGAGACAGCTGTTCTAATTATTTCTCTCTCTACCCCTCTAATTTTCCAGCCCTCCTCCAGCCCTCCTCCAGCCCTGCTCCAGCCCACCTCCAGCCCTCCTCCATCCCTCCTCCAGCCCCCCTGACGAGCCCCCCAACAGACCTCCCTCATTGGCCCCCCCAACTAGTTACAGTAGAGCTGCCACAGCAATCCCCCTCATTAGTATAGACCTGAATAACAGATGGGCACTGTTGCACCCTCCGTTATTTATAGAGCCCCCTCGTCTCACACGTTCACACCCGGCAACGTCCAGCCCCCCCAGCCCCCCTAGCCCCCAGCCCCCCCAGCCCCCCATCACCCCCATCACCCTCAGCCCCCCATCACCCCCAGCCCCCCCATCACCCCCAGCCCCCCCATCACCCCCAGCTCTCACGTCTGAGTTGAAGCGCAGCTGGCAGATGTTGCAGGAGATGACCTGCTTCTTTTTGGGCGGGAGAGACACTCCGAAGGTGTGGTTGATGACGGCCTTCTGCACCGGATCCATCTGCAGGGGGAACGACAGGGGAGACGTTAGACGGTGGCCCCGCAGACGCCTCGGGAACGCCTGCTGGATTGTGGGGCAACTTTCCCATGTGGACGTTCATGTTTGTGTCTGTTTCTTGAAGGAGCTGATCTCCATTTCAGCATTTCAGCATTGCTAATCTGTGACTCCTGGCTCTCACCAGACTCCTATATCCAGCCCTCTCCCAGGCTCTCAGCATGAAGCATCTTCACCAAACAGACCCTATTACATATTGATGAGCACATTAGGCTTCAGTACATTCCTTAATAACACACACACCAGGAGCTAATGCTTCCCTGTCTTTAAGAACACGACCTCTCTACCAAGCTCCAGAGTCAGGCAGGAGCTCATTCCAGCACCATGCCCAGAGCGCATCACGACAGCCCCTTAGCGCCAGCACTGTACACCCCTGCTGAAGCACTGGGGCCATCAAATAGACATGAGAACAGAGCGGTCATGCTGGACGATCTCACAGAGGAGGGATGAAGGAGACAGGTGGAGAGGGAGGGGGGGGGGAGAGAGGTAACAAAAATAATGGGAAAAAAGAGTGGGAATTAGAGTCAGAGGTAGAGAATCAGAGAGAGGGAGAGATAGGGAGAGAGCGAGTCGGAGAGAGAGAAGTAAAGCGAAAGGTAGAGAGAGGTAGAAAAAGTGGAGAGAAAGAGAGAGCGCGAAAGGTGTAGAGAGACAGAAAGAGAGAGAGAGAGAGAGAGAGAGAGAGAGAGAGAGAGAGAGAGAGAGTGAGAGAGGAAGAGAGAGACATAAGGGTGTCCTGTCCTTATCCTCAGCAGTTTTTTAATGGGCCACGGTATACCAGAAGCAGCCAGGGAGCCAATCCACTAAGAGTTTCCTAGATATCGCTGACCGGCCAGATGGACGACAGCCAATCAGAGGGCACCCACTCACCTTCCCGTGGTCACGAGGAGGCTTTCAAGAGCGGCGCCAGCGTCTCTGACCCCCCTAACATCTCTGGACCAGACTCCCCTCCAGCTACCATCTCTGGACCAGACTCCCCTCCAGCTACCATCTCTGGACTAGACTCCCCTCCAGCTACCATCTCTGGACCAGACTCCCCTCCAGAGACTCTCCCTCTGAAAGGCTCAGCAGGCCAGATGACGCTGCTGAACCCCTCGGAGATCACTTTGCATTTTCAGGTCAAACTCTTTCACGTGGAAAGGGCTTCGGCTAAAAAAACACCATTCGAAACCTTGAAACAGTTGTATCTCGGAGCACCAACAAGAACAAGAAAAAAGCAATGCACACATACGCAGTATGCGCACAGATGTGTTAGTTCTATGACAGAGACGAGTGAAGAACTATTTCTGGAGGTGGCGCCTGTGTTCGTCGGAAGGAGTCTGGTGCGGCTCATTAGTGGCTCTGAAGCTGTAATCTGCGCTGATGTGGGTCCTGGCAGCCATATGGCCATCTGCAATTCTAATGTGCCCTCCTCAGCCGGGCAGACAGACAGGAGAGGAAGAGGAGGGTAAACAAGGTCGTGGGCGGGCAAGGACATCTTCTCTGGGAGAGGAGAACGTGACTGTTCCCTTCAGTACCTGTCGTCTGGGAAAAAAACACCCCGCCTTATCGTACACGGCCCGTCGCCGTTTATCACCACCATTGCCATCGCCGCGCCGACCGCCATCGTCGTCACCGATATCATCATCGTCGGCGTCGAAAGAACACTTACCGCTATAATAATGACCGTTTCCCGAAATGTCCTCGTCGGTTCTCAAATCCGTTTTTTGGGGGGGATGCACAATGATAGCGGTGTGTGTGTGTGTGTGTGTGTTGTGTGTGCCTATGTGTTGTGTGTGTGTGTGTGTGTGTTGTGTGTGTGCGTGGAGAGGGGGATGAATGATAGTACTACTGCCGGTCTGACAGTTCTTGAAAGCTACAGGGCAATGTTTGCAGAGCGAGTTGTGACAGGCCGTGTGTGTGTGTGTGTGTGTGTGTGAGTGTGCGTGTGTGAGAGTGTGCGTGTGTGTGTGTGTGTGTGTGTGAAGCACTCGTGACAGGCTAGCGTGACCCAGAGCCAGGATACCACGAGCCATCCAAAAGAGACTTGTCACACTGGAGATATGGGCTCACACACACACACAAGCATGCCTTTACAAAAGAGAGATATCCCACCACCCTTTCCCACCAAACACACACACACATTTCTAGACACCACACACACACACACACCCCAGACTGACCGTGTTGAAGTTGGGGAAGAGCCCCCCGGGCGAGGAGCTGTCCAGGGGGAAGGAGAGGAAAGGCTTCATGTCCAGGCTGGACTGCATCATCAGAGGCGGAGTCCTCACCAGCGCCGGGAGAGGAGAGCCACCTGGAGACACGGGAGGCAGGAGGACACGTCAAACACAGAGAGAGAGAGAGAGAGAGAGAGAGAGAGAGAGAGAGAGAGAGAGAGAGGGGGCAGAGAGAGAGAGAGAGAGGGGGCAGAGAGAGGGGGCAGAGAGAGGAAGCAGAGAGAGGAGGCAGAGAGAGGAAGCAGAGAGAGGGGGCAGAGAGAGAGAGAGAGGGGAAGAGAGAGAGAGGGGGCAGAGAGAGAGAGAAAGAGAGAGGGGGTAGAGAGAGGGGGCAGAGAGAGGAAGCAGAGAGAGGGACCAGAGAGAGGGGGCAGAGAGAGGGACCAGAGAGAGGGGGCAGAGAGAGGAAGCAGAGAGAGGGGGCAGAGAGAGGAAGCAGAGAGAGGGGGCATAGAGAGGGACCAGAGAGAGGGGGCAGAGAGAGGCAGAGAGAGGGGGCAGAGAGAGGAAGCAGAGAGAGGGGGCAGAGAGAGGCAGAGAGAGGCAGAGAGAGGGGGCAGAGAGAGGCAGAGAGAGGGGGCAGAGAGAGGCAGAGAGAGGGGGCAGAGAGAGGAAGCAGAGAGAGGGGGCAGAGAGAGGAAGCAGAGAGAGGGGGCAGAGAGAGGCAGAGAGAGGGGGCAGAGAGAGGAAGCAGAGAGAGGGGGCAGAGAGAGGCAGAGAGAGGGGGCAGAGAGAGGAAGCAGAGAGAGGAAGCAGAGAGAGGCAGAGAGAGGGGGCAGAGAGAGGAAGCAGAGAGAGGGGGCGGAGCGAGGAGGCAGAGAGTGGGAGTGTGTGTGTGTGTTTGCTGGCGGGGAAGGGGGGGGTAAGGATGGAGTGAGTATGTGTGGGTCTGTGTGTGTGAAAGAGAGAGAGGGAGAGCGGGGGGTCAGAATAAAGTAACTCATCATGTTGTTAATGAAGCAGAACGACTACACTCTGAGCATGAGCTGGAGGGATAGGGGAACTGTGATGTGCAGTGTGTGTGTGTGTGTGTGTACACTGTGCACCAGGAGCTCATCCTAGGGATTTACTAAAACATGAGAGGATGAGTGAGTCCATTAATTCTGGTAAACCTAGCCGCACGCCTGAACACACACACACACCCACACACACACACACACACACCCGCACACACACACAAATATACATACACATCACAAGGTGCAAATATCATTGACAGAGAATTAACATCCTCAACATGGGATTTTGTCTCATTTCCCTGCCCTCCACCTCTCCCCCCCACCCTATTTCTCCCCCCCTATCTCCCCCCCCCTCTATCTACCCCCCCCCATATCTCTCCCCCCCCCCCACACACACACATACACACTACACACAGACTATAAACATGGAACACACGATGCGAAACCTGCTTCACCAGAGTCAGACTTGGAAACTCACGAGACCACGGATCTGTTCCTGGAGGAGCGCGCGTCTCCCTGCGCACGCTAACGACCGTCCGTCCGTTTGGCCTCTCACGCCCGCTGGCCGTCACCGGCAGCAGAAGCAACACAACCCTGCCGCTAGGTCAACGTGACACCACGAGCACACCTCGCCGCACCCTGGGGCCTGGTCATGGCTGCTCCACTGCAGGTTGTGCTCAGAGCCGCACCCCTGTCACGGACTGCCTGTCTGGGAGGGGAGCGGGGCAGATGGTGGGCGGGGCTTTTCCTTCCATGTGGTGCATCACAGGAGCATTTGGCTCCGCCCCACCCTCACATCACACCCGGCAGTTATCTCGCTGATGATGGACACGCGCACACACACACACACACACACACACAGCCTTTCTCGTACGCAAACATTCGCTCCAAAACTCCAGAGTGTGTTTGGTTCCTCATTGGCAGGTGAGGTTTAATTATGATAATCCAATATCTTGGATGCACGGCCCGTTGTGTGTGTGTGTGTGTGTATCAGAGATCCTGCAGCCAAATAGTGAGAGAGACAGGGTGTGTGGAGTTATTTAACCCTCCCTCTCTCACCCCAGGGACTGAAAGGCCAATCGTAGTTCTGTCCTCTTACAGACTAAGGTGTTCTTTCAGCACTAATCCCTTCACACACACACACACACACACCCTGGACCTGGACCAGGACCAGGGCTTGGGCTGTTTCTGGTCTGTTGGTGACTGCTGGGGTCTATTTCTATGCCATGACCCAACTGTTCTGCTCTGATCCAGTTCACAGCAAGACTCCCCACCATAAGTCTGACCTATCCACCTACCATCACACAGCCCATGAAACAGTCTTAGAATAGAACGTAATGGACTTGAATATAATGCACGTGCTGAATGAGATTCATCCTTTTTCCACCCGGGCAGAATCCCATTCCAGTTCTGGCAGGTAGCTCGTTCCCAGAGTATAGGACCTGTCTGAGAGGATCTGTCTGACTCTAAGCTGCCTCCACACAGACCTGCTCATCCCTTCCCCCTTCTTTCTCTCCTCCTCCTCTGTACATCTTTCCCTGCCTCCTCCACTCCCACCATCTCTCTCTCTCTCCATCTCTCCCTCCCTCCATCTCTCTCTCCCTCCATCTCTCTCTCTCTCCATCTCTCCCTCCCTCCCACCATCTCTCCCTTTCTCTCCCACCCTCTCTCCCTCGCTCTCCCAACCTCTCTCCCTCCGTCTCCCCCTCCCTCTCCCCCTCCCTCTCCCCCTCCCTCTCCCCCTCCCTCCCTCCCTCCCTCCTTCTCTACCTCCCTATCCCTCTGCCCCCCCATGCGCTCTTTGCTACACAGATTTATCTATATCCTCCAACTCTATTTTTTAATCCCTCCTTTCTTTTCCTCCTGCAGTTTTAGCCTTTCCAGCCCCCTCCTCAATATTTGATTTTTCTATTTCTATCTCACTTTCTCCTACCTCTAATATTTCTATATATGGGGCATCTGTACTCTCTCCTTCCTCTCTCAAAGCATCTCTAACCCAGTCTGACCTAGATAGCCTGGATATGCCTGTACCTGACTAACTGCTTGGCTGTACATGGCTGGCTGGCTGGCTGTACATGGCTGGCTGGCTGGCTGTACATGGCTGGCTGGCTGGCTGTACATGGCTGGCTGGCTGGCTGGCTGGCTGTACATGGCTGGCTGGCTGTACATGGCTGGCTGGCTGGCTGGCTGGCTGTACATGGCTGGCTGGCTGGCTGTACATGGCTGGCTGGCTGGCTGGCTGGCTGTACATGGCTGGCTGGCTGGCTGGCTGTACATGGCTGACTGGCTGGCTGGCTGTACATGGCTAGCTGGCTGCACAGGATGTGGACTACTGGGTTGTTAGGTTCCTTGTGAGCTCTGGTTATCTCACCATCAACCTCTCCTTACCCTCTGACACACACACACACACACACACATCTCTGTCACCAGTTGTGGGATGTTTCTATGGTTCTAACCCAATAAGGTTAGAATCCAGCAACAGTTCCACCATTGTAAATAAGGACTGTAATACACAAATTCTCAATCTGTCTGGACCAACCTGTTCACCAGACCACACACACTTACTCACACACACACACACACACAACCATACCCTGCTATTCAGGTTTACATCATTACAAGGGAAATAAAATGATCCAACCACTTATGAGGAGTCGCTCCATCCAGACTGCTTATTAGGTTGTGTGTGTGAGTGAGTTTGTGTGTGTGAGTGCGTTTGTGTGTGTGAGTGTGTGTGTGTGTGTGCGCATTTGTGTGTGTGTGTGTCAGTCATGTGCTTCAGGACAATCTAATAACAGAGCAAATTCAATTTAAATGCAGATTGGGGATGGGTTATGTCCATGGGTGCAGGCTGGCCAGGACTGGAGCAAGCTTTGTGACTCAAAACTCAATTTACTACTAACTCAGTTTGTTTATTGCTAATCAACATCACCTGATGACAGTCCCACAGCTGGTACTGAGAAGAGGTGTGTGTGTGTGTTTGTGTGTGTGTGTGTGTGTGTGTCATGAGTGTGTGGAGGTATCCATCCATGGCTACAGCACTGGGTCAATATAGGTGGTGTATATGTACGAGAACCTGTCTCAGTCATTAGCTAGGCCACACTTGGCAGTGGAAGTGTTGGTGTGTGTGTGTAGAATGTGCATGTAGAATGTGTGTGTGTGTAGGCCTGTGGAAGGTATTTGTGGAGCTGTACGTGGGATTTTGAGTGATCTTATACAACCAGCTGGGCTGTGGTATAGACCTGCTGCTGCTGGTGGAACCATTTACACACTGAGGAATGTCTCTCTCTCTCTCCCTCTCTCTTCCACCCCCTCTACCTCTCTCTCTCCCTCTCTCTTTCACCCCCTCTTCCTCTCTCTTTCTCTCTCCCCCGCTCACTCTTTCTTAATCATGGAACTTGAATGTCCATGGCTGTACACTAAAGAGAGAAGGTGATGCATGTGTGTGTGTGTGAGAGAGAGAGAGAGAGAGAGAGAGAGAGAGAGAGAGAGAGAGAGAGAGAGAGAGAGATAGAGACAGACTGGCAGAGAGAGGGAGAGACCTCATACCTGAGATCTAACATGAACATGAACCCTCCCCATGCAGCCATCCTCCTCTTACTGGAACCCCAAGTTCACTAGTTTGATCGCGTGTGAGTGAATGTGCGTGACTTTCTGCCCTGTGGGTTGTTTACCGAAAACAGCCTCAGCACTGTTTACTGAGCCTCGTTTGCCTGTGGCGTCGCGGCACAGCTTCACCCCCCCCCCCTCCCCCTCCTCCTCATCCTCCTCAGGGCTGCGGAGGAACAGAATGCCAGGCTTCCAAAGGACGCTATTTCCAGAGACTGGAGGGCCTCCTCGTACTCCCCAAGCGTGGGATCCTGCCTCCTCCACAAGCACACTCTGCTATTACCTCGTCAAACAGAACCCCCCTCCTGCACTCATCTTGGAGGCAGAGCAACAGTTACCGTAAGAGACAGAACTACAGTAACAGAGACACAACTACGGTAAAGACACAGCACTACAGTAAAGAGACAGAACTACAGTAACAGAGACACAACTACGGTAAAGACACAGCACTACAGTAAAGAGACAGAACTATAGTAAAAAGACAGAGCTTAGGTAAAAGAGACAGAACTACAGTAAAAGAGACAGAGCTACAGTAAAAAGCTAATAATGTCAGGTTTATAATAGCAGGAATCCCATGAACGAGGGAGGTCTCTGGAAAACACTCCTGCTGTGAGGTGAGTGTCACCGAGAAGAGAGCAAGAGGAAAGAGTGAGAGACAGAGACAGAGAGAGAGAGAGAGAGAGAGAGAGAGAGAGAGAGAGACAGAGAGAGAGAGAGTGAGAGAGAGAGAGAGAGAGAGAGAGGAGAAGGCGAGAGCAAGAGCGAGAGAAACCGGGAGACGGAAGAGAGGAGATGGAATTGAGGGAAGACGAGAGCAGGGGAGAGAGCGAGAAAGACGCATAAATAATGCATGACTCTTCGCAGCAAAAGAGTCTTGTTGAACCAGCGGAGGCATCATCCATATTAGATGAGTGTTGGAGTTATAATCTAAAGTTATTATGACACTGTGTTATTCACAGGCTTCATCACTCACAGAAAGGCTCCGGCATTAGATTAAGCGGCTGTTGAAACTAGCCTGCTGAATGATCCTAGCAACTTCCCAGTTCTGGCCATCACTGGCCTTGTAAAACTACATTCATCTTTCATACAGTAATGAAGTCATGTACTCGAGCCGGAACTCTCTTCAAATATAACTGACACTTAACTGGTAATGTGACAGGAGAGAGCTGCGGAGATAGACAGAGAGAGAGACAGAGAGAGAGAGAGATAAGAGAGAGAGATATAGAGAGAGATAAGAGAGAGAGAGAGAGATAGAGAGAGATAGAGAGAGAGTGATAGAGAGATATGCTTGACAGTTATTGCCTTCTCCCCTGGGAAAGTTACACACCTGTTACTTACACACACACACACATAAAAACTAAGTCACATACACAGCTCAACATCACAGTCTATATTTACAACAATTTGTTAGGCAGAGTGACGTTAGCTCATATATTTAAACCCAGGAGAGAGCGATGAGAGTAAGAGAGAGGGATGACAAGTGGAGAAAGGGATGAGAGTTAGAGAGAGGGATGAGAGGTAGAGAGAGGGATGAGAGGTAGAGAGAGGGATGAGAGGTAGAGAGAGGGATGACAAGTGGAGAAAGGGATGAGAGTTAGAGAGAGGGATGAGAGGTAGAGAGAGGGATGAGAGTTAGAGAGAGGGATGACAAGTGGAGAAAGGGATGAGAGTTAGAGAGAGGGATGAGAGGTAGAGAGAGGGATGAGAGTTAGAGAGAGGGATGAGCGGTAGAGAGAGGGATGAGAGTTAGAGAGAGGGATGAGAGTTAGAGAGAGGGATGAGAGGTAGAGAGAGGGATGAGAGGTAGAGAGAGGGATGAGAGGTAGAGAAAGGGATGAGAGTTAGAGAGAGGGATGACAAGTGGAGAAAGGGATGAGAGGTAGAGAGAGGGATGAGAGGTAGAGAGAGGGATGAGAGGTAGAGAGAGGGATGAGAGTTAGAGAGAGGGATGACAAGTGGATAAAGGGATGAGAGTTACAGAGAGGGATGAGAGTTAGAGAGAGGGATGAGAGTTAGAGAGAGGGATGAGAGTTAGAGAGAGGGATGAGAGGTAGAGAGAGGGATGAGAGGTAGAGAGAGGGATGAGAGGTAGAGAGAGGGATGAGAGGTAGAGAGAGGTGCCAAGTGGAGAGAGGGATGATCAACGAGGTCTGTATTTACCAGCTGCATGGGAACACCTGGGGTGCCTCGCCAACGCCCACTAACTCCACCCACACCCCAGTGCACTCTGGGAATGAGGGTGGTGGAGATAGTGGGAATGATGATCAAGAGAATGGTGGTGGTGATGGCGTTTGAGTCTCTCCAGAGAGACAGGCTTTCATCGAGTGCAAGCCCATCAGACGGGCTAATATTCAGCCTTTTTCCCCAATCTGTGTGTGTCAGAGATCAATGATTGTCCTCAGGCCTTAGTTAACCACCAACAGTATTTCACTGCGGCTAGAATACTCATGTCTCATTAAATGTCATAATATCACACCCTGTCACACACACACACACACAGAAACACACACACGCACTCCGAGCTCAGCTCAAGTTCCCTGTTGAACCCGTGTCCTGTCTTGTAGAAGCAATTAACTGGGCGCACTGCTACAGTACGGACGTGACTGCACTTTGAACATCTATTTAAAGCCGATATTAAGAATTAAGAGGGAGAGGAGCTCTTCAGTAACAAGTCTTTCTCCCTGTTTAAAAACACTGGCCTCTGCTTTCAGGCTCATGTCAACTACCATCTATACATTTAAGCCAGGAGGTTTGGGTCTTACTAAACAGGCTGTAGACAGTTCTCACATTGCCCCTGAAAAAAAACGTTTATTTCAGGGGGTTTGTACGGCTGCCAACTCCCAGCCGCATAAACCAACGGCTAGTGAATCATCCTTCACAGACAATCCGGATTGTGTTACATAAAGCTCAACATTCAGGCTTGTCTGCGCGTGTTTGCAGCAGAGCTGTCAGAGAGGAGAGAACGGGCTCGGCAACCACAGCCACCCCCGTCTGGAACCCCCAAACAGAGTCCTCGCCGCCGGTGACATGTCAGTGACACACGTGCGCGTGCTCGCACGCAGACAAGCCCAGGCGCACGCACGCAAACACCCACCACAACGCAGATCCCCGCAATCGCGCCAACGAGCTCGGGGACATGCTTTTCGGATCGTTACTGGACACACGAAGGCACACGCACGCACACACACCCACATGCAGTGAGACTACAGGATCTGAGGTACCCACAGTGGGAGAGCAAGCGAGACACTGGGGGGGGGGGGGGGGAGAGAAAACAGAGAGGGAGGGAGGGAAAGGAGAAAGTGAGACGGGTGGGGGTGTAAGACAGGGGAGACTGTCTCCCTCAGAGACAGCCTCCTAAACAAAGATGAAGGGGTAGAGGAAGCAGGGGGGCGCGCTGTGATAGCCACGCTCCAAATCTAGGTCAGCCCACTCTGCCTTGCCTTTTCTGGGGCTGCACGACTACCATCACCTCGGAAACACACAACTACCATCACCTCAGAAACACACGACTACCATCACCTCAGAAACACACAACTACCATCACCTCGGAAACACACAACTACCATCACCTCTGAAACACACAACTACCATCACCTCGGAAACACACAACTACCATCACCTCGGAAACACACGACTACCATCACCTCAGAAACACACAACTACCATCACCTCGGAAACACACGACTACCATCACCTCAGAAACACACAACTACGATCACCTCGGAAACACACGACTACCATCACCTCAGAAACACACAACTACCATCACCTCCGAAACACACAACTACGATCACCTCCGAAACACACGACTACCATCACCTCTGAAACACACAACTACCATCACCTCCGAAACACACAACTACCATCACCTCCGAAACACACACAACTACCATCACCTCCATAACTACCTACATTTGTCAAATAAACTGTGTTTAGAGCTGGGTAACTGAAGTACAGGCAGCTGAGATTGATAGACACAGAGAGAGATATAGAGACACAGAGAGATGGAGAGACACAAAGAGATAGAGAGAAACAGAGAGATAAAGAGACACAGAGAGAGATAGAGAGACAGAGAGATATAGAGCTAGAGAGACACAGAGAGATAGAGAGACACAGAGAGAGATAGAGAGACAGAGAGAAAGAGAGGGAGAGAAACCCCACTGACACTCAATGAACCGATGTGACTTCATTATCCTGAGCCTCCAGGGAACTCTTACATCACGTTATTTCATGGAAGAGGAAGGGGAGAGGGCGGGGGGCGAGGAGAAGAGGGAAGTAGAGAAGTAAAGGGGGAGAGCAACCATCTGCTCAGGTCCTGGTGTTCTCCCCAGCTGAGGCCATGTTAGTGTGGTCTAACACACCTCCGAGGTGTTTCAGTACTGGAGGAGTCCGGAAAAGACAAACAGATGCTTGTACATAACGTCTCACACCCGACGCTTCCCCCCAAAGCGATGCACAGCGTTGGTCGATTCGAACCTGCGACCTCCCGATCGGCAGTCGAGGGCTAGACACCCCCCGGCGGGAGAAAGAACTGGCGTGAGGAGAAAGAAGGAAGGGGGCCAATCAGGAGAGAAGGATGATGGAGGAGGCTCAAAGTGGCAGTCCCCACACAGGAACCAAGCGGGAGCCACAGTAACACTGACGCGAGCAGACAGCATCAAACACATTCAGACCAGTCATTCTAAAAGCCTTTTGACTCGGCGTCACCTCCACTCCCCTGTCTGACGGCACTGATGCCTCCAGACCACCTCTCTCTCAGACAGTCAGAGCCTAGCCCGAGCCAGGAATAACCAGGGCTAGAACAGTCAGACACGCGAGTCCCAGGCCTAGTCCCGGCCTAAGAGAACCAAGACCTGGTCTATACACCTTTGATCAGGATGAACTCTAACAAAATACAAATGAATCAACCAAACACCAACCACCCCAGCCCAATACATACTGGGATGTCCAGGTGTGTGTGCTGGTCCCTATCCTAGGACTGGTCTGGGCCTGGTCCCTATCCTAGGACTGGTCTGGGCCTGGTCCCTATCCTAGGACTGGTCTGGGCCTGGTCCCTGTCCTAGGATTGGTCTGGGCCTGGTCCCTGTCCTAGGACTGGTCTGGGCCTGGTCCCTGTCCTAGGACTGGTCTGGGCCTAATCTCTGTCCTAGGACTGGTCTGGGCCTGGTCCCTATCCTAGGACTGGTCTGGGCCTGGTCCCTGTCCTAGGACTGGTCTGGGCCTGGTCCCTGTCCTAGGACTAGTCTGGGCCTAATCTCTGTCCTAGGATTGGTCTGGGCCTAATCTCTGTCCTAGGACTAGTCTGGGCCTGGTCCCTATCCTAGGACTAGTCTGGGCCTAATCTCTGTCCTAGGACTAGTCTGGGCCTGGTCCCTATCCTAGGACTAGTCTGGGCCTAATCTCTGTCCTAGGACTAGTCTGGGCCTGGTCCCTATCCTAGGACTAGTCTGGGCCTAATCTCTGTTCTAGGTCTGGTCTGGGCCTGGTCCCTGTCCTAGGACTGGCCTGGGCCTAATCTCTGTCCTAGGACTAGTCTGGGCCTGGTCCCTATCCTAGGACTAGTCTGGGCCTAATCTCTGTCCTAGGACTAGTCTGGGCCTGGTCCCTATCCTAGGACTAGTCTGGGCCTAATCTCTGTTCTAGGTCTGGTCTGGGCCTAATCTCTGTCCTAGGATTGGTCTGGGCCTAATCTCTGTCCTAGGACTAGTCTGGGCCTGGTCCCTATCCTAGGACTAGTCTGTGCCTAATCTCTGTCCTAGGTCTGGTCTGGGCATGGTGCTGACAGACCTCTCAACACTGAAGATATTTTAGTTCCAACAGGGGTCCTGTTCCAGGAGGACTCCTTCAGAGAATATCCCCCATCAGTCACCTGTGACCTCCAGATCACTGGCCTGTCCTGTGAGTGTGTGTGTTTTGCCAGTCTGTGGCAGCACGTCATTGAGGTCAGGTGGTTTAGCGACGACATTCCAGGACATGCTATGTGTTGTCACAGCCTTCTCGCTGACCCGCTGACGTGATTAATGACCCCGCTAAACGCACACCCACACAAAGGGAGCACGCGCGCACACTGTTGTCTGAATCCAACGCAGTCACTGCAATCCCCTGAATTTCTCTGTTCTCTAGTTACAGCAGAGTAGATTATCACAAACACACACACACACACAAACCTTGAACACCTTCCCAATACCACTGTAACCTTTCTCTGTTTACACCAAGATGCTTGGCTAAGGGACAGCTATAAATACAACACACATGTCATGAATTCCTTCCACTCATGATAAAATGGCGACTTCCTTACATTCCCAACCAGGCCCACATAGTGTCTAACATTTCACATCATCGCAGTCCTCAGTCGGATTTAGAAAAGGGAAGACACACGAGGAACCTGAGCGAGGTTGTGTGTCTGCGTGTGTGTGTGTGTGCATGTCAGGTTAGTTTAGTTCATTACCACAGTTTAGAGGACAGATCTGGATAACCTAGTAGGTGTGAACACTCAGGAATCGCAGGTCAGTTCAAGCTTTTCACGAGAGCTGCAAACCACACCACAGACCTGAGGCACACACACACACAAACACACACCCCCACACACACACACACTCGACCTGGGACAGTTACAGCACAGTCTATCCCCCCTGCGAAAGCAGAGCGATGTAATTAAGATAAGACAGACAGCTGTCGACCAGCACACCGACAGCAAGGTAGCATTTGAGGTGTGGTTACCACGGAGATAGGTGAATAGGGTTTGGGAGCTGCAGAAGGGAAACGTGTTTGTATCTAATGGAAGTTTAAAAACCGCAGGACACACACAGATACACGCGCACACACATACACACCACCTAGCTCAGCAGAGGGGAGATTAAATAGCACCCTGGCTTTAGAGTGATACACAGAAGCAGCTTTGAGGATATAGCTGCTCTCCGGGCTGGAAGTGAACATGACTCTGTGCAGCCTGAAGAGGACTCAGGCGACAATAGTCAGACCTCGTCCGTCCTGGAGTCGTGATCCCCTGCTCTAACTGAGAAATGGCAAGAAGAAGAAGAAGAAGAAGGAAAAAGAAGGTTTGACAAAAGAACGGGCGGTCTAAATCATTTCTCAGTTGTTAGCGGCAAGATAATTGCTCCTCAGTCGAAACACAAAGCGTGTCAAAGTAGAGAGGCAAGATCACGATGCAAGATGAAAGATGAAAAGCTTCTTTTGAGTCACGCTAATAGGCTTGTCAAAGCACACTGTGTGCACAAAACGGTTCTCGGGTATGACCAGCGACAACACTCATTTCATGTGTCAAGCGTAGATTTCGTATGAATGTGAATGACATGGGCTGAACCCACTTTGTAAAACCCCTGAGTTTTAGGACGTTTTAGGAGCCATCAGCTTACATTCATTCTCTTCTCTGACTGGATCCAGAACCAGGGGATGAAGCGAGAATGGAAAGGAAGCCACCCAACTACCCCAAGACACAGGCTGCAGTCCTTGAGAGACGAGCTGTTCTGGGAAGTGCTTTTCCTCAACCCCCACACCCACACAGCAGAAGCTGTGTATGACTACAGTGTCGTGACCAGTGAACTGTGACTGGCCGGGATCTGCCCAGGCCAGGTCAGGTGTGCGGTCTGAATCACAGCCAGCTGGGCGGGCGATGGCCGCATCTCCAACGACCACGACCGCGGCCCCGCCTACTGGGACGTGTTGGTGTGGCCCTGCTCTCCCCGGGCACCCCAGGTAGCCAGACAGAGTGACAGGAGAGATGGGAGAGGGAAGGAGGAGAAGAGAGGGATAACAGCGAGGGGTGTTCACCACAGCTAAGCTGGGCACGCATGACGGGCGCGTCTCCAGGCAGTTAGGAACTGATTAGGAGCGATGATGCTGGGGAGAGATGGGCCCACAACCACACAAATACACACACACACACACACACACACACACAATCACACGTGTGACACACTATGAAAATGACATTCAGTGTTGGCATTTCCAGTGACAGCCCACCTCCACACACCAGTGACCATGACGTGCAGAACGAAGGCAGAGTTCTGCACGTCAGAGCGAGAACAGGCTCCATCTGTAGGTTCTACGGTCCTGCAGGGTTGGGAAGCTCTAATCTGACAGGAGGGAGTTACACAACATCACGCAGCGGGGTTTGGGCTTCACGTTTGTCTTGTAACGATGAGTCCTGCTTTCACATGCTGTCATGTCAGCTTGCTGTGTTCTGTACTGCAGCAGAACAATTAAGGGGCTTCGCTGCATGCCTGCCTGCCTGCCTGCCTGTCTGTCTGTCTGTCTGTCTGTCTGTCTGTCTGTCTCTTCCTACCTGTCTGTCGTCATATCAGCTTGCTGTGTTCTGTACTGCAGCAGCACAATTAAGGGGCGCCACTGCTTGCCTGCCTGCCTCTCTGTCTGTCTGTCTGCTCTGTCTGTCTGCTCAGCCTGTCTGTCTGCTCAGCCTGTCTGTCTGCTCTGCCTGTCTGTCTGCTCTGCCTGTCTGCACTGCCTGCTTCAGTTCCAACACTCACCTGATGGAGGGAGGTCTTCCTGTCTGACGCGCTGGCGAAGCGAAGCCAGATGCAGGCAGCGACAGATTCACACGGGTGACAGCGAGACAGTCCTGCCTGGAGCCCAGTGCTGGCTAGCACACACCGGGAGTGTGTGTGCGCGTGTGACAGAGATCTGAGCGTGACAGAGAGAGACACTGTTCCTGCAGGACTGGGGGGGGGGGGGGGGAGGTGTCAGGTGACCAGAACAGGACTGGCATGTGTCATCGGCATACGAGACAAGTATCAGCTTTTTATCAGTCTCGTGCTGACTGGTCGATCAGCCCAGGCAGGTGTGTGCTGATTGGCTGGAGACCAGTGTTGGGTGTGGGGAGCGACCTCTTAATCCTGCTGCTGCCACTTCCTGTAGATCGGGGTCGAGGAGTAAGTCTATCCACCTCTCCCTCTCTTTCTGTCACACACACTCTCACACACACACAAACAGTGTGTATGGGGTGTGTGTGTGGCGCTCTTCAAGCGCCGGTCCCTTCAGATGTGACGACAGTTATCTTAGGAGTGTATCCAGTTCCGCTGCATTCAGCTGGATGGCTAGGGTTTCTGCACAGGTGCTGGAGCAGAAAGGGTTTACAGGGCGAGGCAGGAGTGGAGGCAGGAGTGGAGGCAGGAGGCTCTACAGCGATGACACGTTCAGACCTCCTCCAGGACCGGAGAGGGAAGACTCAGAACAGTCCCCCCAGTGCCACTGCCTCACACTACACACAGCCCCTGTTAGCCTGGCACTGCCTCACACTACACACAGCCCTGTTAGCCTGGCACTGCCTCACACTACACACAGCCCTGTTAGCCTGGCACTGCCTCACACTACACACAGCCCTGTTAGCCTGGCACTGCCTCACACTACACACAGCCCTGTTAGCCTGGCACTGCCTCACACTACACACAGCCCCTGTTAGCCTGGCACTGCCTCACACTACACACAGCCCTGTTAGCCTGGCACTGCCTCACACTACACACAGCCCTGTTAGCCTGGCACTGCCTCACACTACACACAGCCCCTGTTAGCCTGGCACTGCCTCACACTACACACAGCCCTGTTAGCCTGGAACTGCAGACTGACTGACCGACAAGCCGACAGATCAACAGAGAGAGAGAGGGATAGATAGAGAGACAGAGAGAGAGAGTTAGAGAGAGATAGAGAAAGAAAGAGAGAGTGAGAGAGAGAGAGAGAGAGAGAGAGAGAGAGAGAGAGAGAGAGAGAGAGAGAGAGAGAGAGAGAGAGAGAGAGAGGAGGGGTCGGGGCCAGGTCACAGAACAGGGATTCCTATTCCAGGTCACATATGTCTGTACGCTCTCTCCATACGGACATCACCGACCCCAATACGCCAGCGATCCTGCTCTCCTCTCTCGCATGCACACACATACACAGGCACACACACACACACACACAAACACACACGACACACACACGCAGGCACACACACACATACCCACGGAACACACACAGGCTGGGGGTGTGACTGACACAACCCTTTCTCTCTGCCCATCTGGCATCTCCCGCTGCCCCGCCCCCTGAGCTGCCTGCCATATCTTCATCCTGCTCACCAGCCCCGTGGTGTGTGTGTGTGTCTCAGTGGGGTTGTGTGTGTGTGTGTGTGTTTGTTAGGGTGTAGTTCTGTTCTGATTTGGTTGTATAAGTGTTGTTGTGTGTGATGATATGTATAAGAGTGAGTGAGTGAGTGAGTGAGTGAGTGAGTGAGTGAGTGAGTGAGTGAGTGAGTGAGTGTGTGTGTGTGTGTGTGAGTGTGTGTGAGAGTGTGTGTGAGAGTGTGTGTGTGTCCTCAGCTCAGTGTCGTTGTTCTCCCATCACACCCCGGGGCTTCCCGGGGAACAAGGCCCTCGGACACGCTGCTCCCTACTTCCTGTCAGGGGACGCAGGAAGCCGCTGGTCTCTGGGATGCCACACGGTGACGGCGGGTGAGCGGTTCCATTCCCAGGGCGGTTCCACGGAGAACGTGACCCGACGGTCCAGCCCTCCCGGAGGATGACTAGGTGTGGGCTGAACAGACGGTCTCTACACCAGCCGAGCTGACGACGCGCGCAGCCAGGCTCCGGGATGACAGGATCAGCTTCTCTTTGTTCGTCTCCTTCTCTCTATTTCTATCCGAGTATCCACCAGAGACCACTTAGTGGAGGATAATCACTCGGGTGTCGGGGGAAATGGGGTGTCTCACCTCTGTGTGTCTCTCTGCCTCTCTGCCTCTCTCTCTCTCTCTCTATCTCTCTCTCTCTCTCTGGCACGCTTTTGTTCTCTCTGCCTCTCTCTCTCTGCCTCCATCTTTCTGGCTCTCAGTCTATCTATGTCTCTCTGCCTCTCTCGCTGTCTCTCACTGCCTCTCTCTCTGTGTCTGTTTGCCTCTCTTCCTCTGCCTCTGCCTTTTCCCCCTCCATCAGTCCTGGCGCTGGCAGTACAGGAGTGTGTCTGACTCAGGTAGCTTTGGGAGGGAATGGACCCTGGAGACTTCAGAGCCAGCGTGAGAGTGGAGCAGGCAAGTACCTCCAGCCAACAGCCTTGTTAAGCAGGCAAACATTTACATAACAGTGACTAACTGTTCAGGAGAACGTACCAAAAAAAACGACCCCAAAAAATCATTTTGGGGGGACATTTTTGGAACGCAGTGAAAATAATCACAACCGTGCCAATTAGTCTCCAAAAACCAACACGGGCCTCTGTCCAATCTCTAAGGGTGTAGAAACCCTCAATTATCCACGAACACACGCTGCTGGAAGCTAGGATTCCAGGAAATGAGCAGCATTATGACTGCATAATATGTGCATAATGATGAGCGGAGTGTGTGTGTGTGTGCGCATGTGTGTGCTTGCATCGGCACGTGTGTTTAAGTGGGGCATTGCGACTTGTCTCTCCCAGGACTGAGGTTAGTGGTGTGCGTGTGCCGGGAGAGAAGCCTGTCACCGGGGAACCCCAGCTCTGATAAGCTTGTCTCTCTCAGCGCGATGCCTCATGATTCTATCAACACGGTGACAGTTCCCTAAGTCCCATTTGGCATTTGGCAGAGATGTCATTTTCTTATTTCCTGTCGGAGGACGGTGACAGGTTCGACCGGCTGGTTCTGGAATGTGAGACTGGGTCAGGTGGCTTGACAGCAAGACAGGGAAACAACAACGGCAGCGAAGACAACATCTGCAGGAGGGTCTCAACCTTTGTCCATGTCCAGAGGCGAGCAGGGGACCGGTCGAGGGGAACAGGACTGACATTTGGTAAAGGACATCCCAGGGGCACAGCAGGTGGAGTGGGGGGAGGAGGAGGCCGCGCTGGGGGAGGGGATGGAGGCTGGAGGGGGGAGGGGATAGAGGCTGGAGGGTGGAGGGGATGGAGGCTGGAGGGTGGAGGCTGGAGGGTGGAGGGGATGGAGGCTGGGGGGTGGAGGCTGCGGGTGGAGGGGATAGAGGCTGGGGGGATAGAGGCTGCGGGTGGAGGGGATAGAGGCTGGGGGATAGAGGCTGCGGGTGGAGGGGATAGAGGCTGGAGGGTGGAGGGGATAGAGGCTGGGGGGTGGAGGCTGGAGGGTGGAGGGGATAGAGGCTGGGGGGATAGAGGCTGCGGGTGGAGGGGATAGAGGCTGGAGGGTGGAGGGTGGAGGGGATGGAGGCTGGAGGGTGGAGGGGATGGAGGCTGGGGGGATGGAGGCTGCGGGTGGAGGGGATAGAGGCTGGGGGGATAGAGGCTGCGGGTGGAGGGGATAGAGGCTGGGGGGATAGAGGCTGCGGGTGGAGGGGATAGAGGCTGGAGGGTGGAGGGGATAGAGGCTGGGGGGTGGAGGCTGGAGGGTGGAGGGGATAGAGGCTGGGGGGATAGAGGCTGCGGGTGGAGGGGATAGAGGCTGGAGGGTGGAGGGTGGAGGGGATAGAGGCTGGGGGGATAGAGGCTGCGGGTGGAGGGGATAGAGGCTGGAGGGTGGAGGGTGGAGGGGATAGAGGCTGGGGGGATGGAGGGTGGAGGGTGGAGGGGATAGAGGCTGGGGGGATAGAGGCTGCGGGTGGAGGGGATAGAGGCTGGAGGGTGGAGGGTGGAGGGGATAGAGGCTGGAGGGTGGAGGGGATAGAGGCTGGGGGGATAGAGGCTGCGGGTGGAGGGGATAGAGGCTGGAGGCTGTAGGGTGGAGGGGATAGAGGCTCGAGGGTGGAGGGGATAGAGGCTGAGGGTGTAGGGGGTAGAGGCTGGGGTGAAGGGGGCAGGTGCTGGGGGTGGAGGGAGGAGGGAATAGGCCCCCAGGGAGGGGAGGGGATGGAGGGAAGAGAAAGGTTTATGACCTTTGTGTAAAAGCCTGCAACCTCCACAGCTGGGAAGAAAGACTATGTTGTAGATCCTTATTGAACCAAACAGTGATTAAACTTTACAGGCTTAGACCCTATCACAAACACACACGTGCAAACACACACACACACACAGACACACACCAAAACATTCCAAAACACACGTTCACACACAGGGCCGATGCTCTCTCTGCCAGTCGATAACACACAAAGGGCATAAAAAGGGCCATTAAGTGGTGTTTCAAGAGGGTCATCAACAGAGTGTTTTCTTGACGTAAGGCCTGCTGAATTAAAGCAGCAACGTCCTTGGTATTACAGCTGAGTGGACAGGCTTGCCTCTGGGGGGCACTAGGGACAGGAGCGGTGTGTGTGTGTGTGTGTGTGAGAGACAGTGAGATCTGCTATCTCTGAGAGACACCTTGTCTCAGCAGCAGCAGCTTCTCACCTTCACAGAGTCGACCTGCGGCTTCAGCAGTTCCCCGTCACAGTCACCGGCCCACATCTCCCCCACCCCCCCCCCCCCGACCGCAACCACCGCGGTCACGATACAACCGCACCCTGACCGCGACCACCGCAGTCAGGAAGAGGGCGGGAGGAGGAACTCAGTTCATGGTTCCAGCACGTGCGACATCAACGAGGCTGAAATAGACCTTGGTGGAAAAGCCTGCGGTCTTTACACTGTCAACAACTACAAGCACACACACACACACTTACACAAATGCACACACACACAAACGCACACGTACACTAACACACACGTACACAAACACACACACACATACTTACACAAACACACACGTTATGCATATTTGTACTGA
>NC_140383.1:22385000-22487500 GCF_054491055.1 Hypomesus nipponensis
GACAGCTCATTTACCTCTCTCTCTCTCTCTCTCTCTCTCTCTCTCTCTCTCTCTCTCTCTCTCTCTCTCTGTCTCTCTCTCTCTCTCTGTGTCTCTCTCTGTGTCTCTGTCTATGTCTCTCTCTCTCTCTCTCTCTCTCTCTCTCTCTGTCTCTCTCTCTCTCTGTGTCTCTCTCTGTGTCTCTCTCTGTGTCTTTGTTTCTGTCTCTCTCTCTCTCTCTCTCTCTCTCTCTCTCTCTCTCTCTCTCTCTCTCTCTCTCTCTCTCTCTCTATGTCTCTCTCTGTGTCTCTCTCTGTGTCTCCCTCTGTGTCTCTGTCTCTCTCTCTCTGTCTCTCTCTCTCTCTGTCTCTCTCTCTGTGTCTCTCTCTGTGTCTCTCTCTGTGTCTCTGTCTCTGTCTCTCTCTCTGTCTCTCTCTCTCTGTGTCTCTCTCTTTGTCTCTCTCTGTGTCTCTGTCTCTGTGTCTCTGTCTCTCTCTCTCTCTGTGTCTCTCCCTGTGTCTCTCTCTGTGTCTCTGTCTCTCTCTCTCTCTCTCTCTGTCTCTCTCTCTCTCTCTCTCTCTCTGTCTCTCTCTCTGTGTCTCTGTCTCTGTCTCTCTCTCTCTCTTTCTGTCTTTGTCTTTTTCTCTCTCTCTCTTTCCTGCTCTCTCACCTTTTCTCTCTCTGTCTCTCTCCCTCTTTCTACCATCCTTTCTCTCTCCCTGTCTCTGTCAAACAAAGCAGCTAAAGCATTGTTTGTTGGCGAGAGAATTGAAGGCACCAAGCTGTCACTTTGTAGCCTGGAGCCAATATCAGCTGTCTGGCACACCAGGGGCTCATGAGGGAGCAACCTGCGTGCTGAAACTGACACGCACAACCTCTGACATCCACAGAACCACCGACCCGCGCCCACCACAGGCCCACCGACACACAGGCTTGTGTGAGCGTGCGTGTCCTCCTGTCTTAGTGAGAGTGAGACAGATCTCTGGGATCAACCATCAGCTGTCCGAACAGCATATTTACAGTTGAGAATGTAACTGAACACTAGCCCCCGCTAGCCTAGCTGAATACTAGCCTAGCCGCCAGCATGTCATTGTAACCAAATAGCCCTCGCTAGCCAAGCATGTCCCTTGTCAACGTAACAGAATATTATCCAAAGCTAGCCTAGCTGAACATTAGCCACTGTTAGCCTAGCCCATCGTGTGTCCACGAAACTTAACAACGGTGCCTGGAGTTAGCCTGGCTGAACGCTAGCAGGCTAACCTTGCCAGTTCTGCTGTAACTGAATCGTTAGGGTTATAGCCTTGTGTGGCCTGTGTGTGAAATGTCAAGGCAGGGTATCAGAGCTCCATGTGACAATCAGTCAGGGAGAACGCTGCCACCTGCTCCCCCAGCGCGGTGACACTGGGAGACTTCACTGGGACATAAATAGTGGCTGCTGACAGACATCCTGGCTTTATAAGTATCCTAAATAGCCCACATTAAAACAGACGTCTCAGAAACATTAATCAATCAGTACAGCAGGGGTCTGGTCACACCCATGCAGGAACAATCGCTACAGCCAGGGCGGTATCCAAGCAGCCAGCCTTTTGGATTGCGGAGCTGGAATTACAAAATTAGGTTCAAAAAGTGAGAACCAATCAGGATTGCGGGGTGAAAAACGACAAGCCTATCAGAACTAGAATCAGAAAAGACTGATATTAAAGTCAGATGTAAAAAAACAAAGACACAAATCAAGACAGAGGATTGAAGTATTTAACATGCCTGTTTGCCTTCCAGAGATAAGGAAACAAGTGCTGCTTATCACTCAGTTATGTTATACTGTTGTCTGCCTGTACTGAAGAGATAGAATCACACACACCTAAGAAGCCACCTCCAGGTTAACAAGCACCAACCTGTTACAGTCCAAGAGTCCACGCTACTCAAACTAACTCTGTGTGCAGAGCAGAGTTCTGCGTGTGTGTTGGCCCGGGGTAAAGTCAACTAATCACAAGTGTGGATACCAGCCATCCAGCACTAAGGAAGTGTGTGTGTGTGTGTGTGTGTGTGTGTGCCAACCCTCCTCCTCCACCAAAGTCACAGCCAAGAGTAAGCAGCTTAATGAGAAAACCTTGTCATGGCCAAGGTGTTAAAACATCAGCTAGTGTTGAAATGCTGAATTCTTTCCCCTTCTCGCTTCTCCTCTTTCTTGATTGCAACCTTCTGTCTCACCCTGTCCTGATTCCACCTCTGTCCTTGCTCTCAGCCTATTTCATCACTCCTCTCTCTCTCTCCTTTCTCTCATTTACATATGTCTTCGAACCTGTGGACTGATATTCCAGTAATAATAACAGTCCAAGTATACTGTATATTAAATAAAATATACAAAGTGCAGCTTTGTAGCTGTGAAGGAAAGTGTGAATCTGAGCATCAAACAAGTATACTGAGGGCCTGAGCTCTAATGAGCACACACACACACACACACACTCATACACACAGAAAGACACCTACACACACGCAACACATAAACACGTACAAAACATGTACTTTTCTCTGGAGAAAAAAACAAAATGTTGCAAAGTTCAACATCAAACAGAACAGCTCAAAGTCAGGTGGGTTGAATCCCAATACGTCATCTTGGCGTCATTCCCAGAAACCTTGACGCACCACGGTAACTAGAACAGCCCTGGTGTGCATTCATCTGTGTGTTACGTATATTTTTTACTTATTGTGCAGCCGGGCACACAGTTAGGCAACCTGAACAACTGGATTTCCTTCGGGATCAAGAAAGTGAATTGACCCAAACAGGCCTACTGGACACACAACAGTGACTTGGGCAAAACAAGACTCGCCATTCTTGGGTCTTCCATGGTGAGAAGCCCTCTGGAAAACCCTTCCCATCCCTTCCCATCACAGCGTGTCGTCTAGATTGTTAGAACGATTGACGGATGCTATCGGATCTAAACCCAGACCCTGTTCTGCCTGGTGGGGTGCAACCTTGTCTCCAGGGTGATCTAAGGATGGCTCCAAAGAGGGGTACGGAGGGGGGGCTATGCCCAGCGGTAACTACCAGCCTGGCCCTGGCCCTGGCCCTGGATGAACAGCTGGACCAGGCTGTCTAATCTCATCGAGAGTCTGGCTCTGTCTAGTCTCATCTAGAGTCTGGCTCTGTTGCTCTGGTGACGAGCAACGGGCCCCTCCAACCTGTCTGCTGCATGAGACTATTGCTGATGAAAGTCCACAAGATGACTACGGCACACACACACACACACACACACAGTTCCTTCATTTACACACACACACACACACACACACACACCACACTGTTCCTTCATTTACACACACACACACACACACACAAACACACACCACACTGTTCCTTAATTTACACACACACACACACATATGCAAACACACATCACATAGCCACACGAAGCAGACTTGTCCCACACACACACACACAAAACTGTTGCTCTACACACACGCACACACACACACATAATTCTGTTCGTCACACTGTCGGATGGTGTTTGAATACCCAATCGTCCACATAGACTGGCTTTCAAACGGAAAATGGCATATCTTAATTTGCATAATTTGTATTACTCAAGCAGGAGCTTGTGTCTGCAAGGTAATGGTAAATAGAATAGAATTATTTCCAGCCCCCCCCCCCCAAAAAAAAAAAACAGAATGTAAATTTGTGTGTGCCTGTTTGTGTCTGTCGCAATAAACCATGTTCGTCATACGCAAGACAGGCTGGGGAATCATCAATCATATACTTCAGACTGACTGACTGACTGGCAGACTAACTGCTGCTTCAAAGGTTAAGACAGTGAATTGTGTGCACAGCAGGACTAAATCCACCAGGTGTTCGCATCCAATGAAGTCTTCACACGCGCGCCTGACAAAACATTGCCCTCTCCAGAGTGACACACAGACATCCTTGGCAGACAGCCTGACGCAGGCAACCAGCACAACCAAATCATAGTAACTCCGGCAGTCATGACAATTGTCAAAGCAACTGCTTATTTATGCTAGTGCTGACCTACTGTGAACCGACATGACACTGGATACCAGGCTGGGTGAGAGACCTGGGATTAAGGGAGCGATCTGCTGCCATCTAGTGGACGGTGCCAACTCTGGCCTAGAGCGCAGGGCTGAACCACCGGTCTGAATAATACAGGACATATTACAGTTTTTTTGCATTCGCTATGACCATTTTTTCAATCCTTTTAACAATTTTCCTAAACTCTTAACGCACCAACACACCTACAACACATGATTGGCAAAACGGTTCATTTCATGCTCAAAATCACACATTGTAAACTAAACTCCAACACTCATTTTCAAAACACAAAAATGCAGTAAACAATACTCCATGTCTATCAAAACACTGACACACGTTCTCTTTCAACAGGAACATTTAGTCAATAATAACACAATGTCATTTAAAAAACACTAACATCAGATGGAATTATAGAAACTGCATTCTTTTATGTGTCAGGTTTCACAGTATATGGATCAGATGGCTGAGCGGTTAGGGAATTTGACACTTGTTTCTTTTGACACTTGTCTACATTTTTGTTTTGTTGGTTGAGTAAAGGCATGCATTTTGTTTCTTTTGCTGTAGAAATTCAGTACAAAACATGACTGACTCATCTCAGAGTAGCTTTATAGAATGTACGGTTTATTAAAAAAAGAAGACAGAGAATTGCTGCAGTAAAGGCTTCATTTGCAACAGGACATCACTGCAAGATAACAGAAATATATAATTTAGCTACCATTTACAGTAGATGTGGCCCTTCTCTGAGCGCCACCACACATTCTAAGTCCTCTCCCTCTCCCCCCCTTGTCCCACTCCTCTCCCTTGGCCTGGTACTTGTCTTCCTCTCCCTCATGCAGGCATTATTCTTACTTTCTTCGTGATGCTCTATATTGTTCTTATTCCACACTAGACCAACCCAAAGAGGTCCTCTTTATATACCACTTCAACACCTGAGTGTTTCCTAGTTGGGAATCAGCTGTGATTTACAGTATTTGCATAACTTCAACCAGCTGTTTCTCAGTAGCAATGGGATGAAATACAGGGGATATATTTGTGTTTCAATTCACAATATGAACAGCTGTTCACTTTGACTTTAGACAATACGTTAGGTTTTAAACATGATGTTATCTGTTCTGACATACAGTGTGAAAAGATCAGTAAATTGGGCAGTAAAAATCTATTGTTTTGGTCTTGGTTGAGCTTGTGTGTAAAAGGAGCTCAAGCATTTTACATTTGTGTTTACTTCATGCATTTTGTGTCAAAGCAACAAGAAATGTGTTAATTGTATAGCCAACATGGATGGATGTTGTGCCAACTGCGTCTAGAGTTTAGGAAACTTGTTAAAAGTATTGAATTGAAATTGTCATAGCGATTGTAAATTACTGTAAGTCACATTTAGTTGCTGGGTGTTGAACATGTCTGTATATCTGAGGGAGGGAGGGAGGGAGGGAGGGGGGAGGGAGGGAGGGAGGGAGGGAGGGAGGGAGGGAGGGAGGGAGGGAGGGAGGGAGGGAGGGAGGGAGGGAGGGAGGGAGGGAGGGAGGGAGGGAGGGAGGGAGGGAGGGAGGGAGGGAGGGAGGGAGGGGTGTTTTGTCATCTTTCCTCTCCTCCTGTCCTCACCTCTCTGCTCCGCTCCTCTCCTTCTCCCCTAACCCGTCTCCTCTCCTCCTCCTCCCTAACCCCTCCCTTCCCCTCCCATCTCCTGGTGCTGTATCTCTGAGCATCAGACTGTAGTGGTGCTGTATCTCTGAGCATCAGACTGTAGTGGTGCTGTATCTCTGAGCATCAGACTGTAGTGGTGCTGTATCTCTGAGCATCAGACTGTAGTGGTGCTGTATCTCTGAGCATCAGACTGTAGTGGTGCTGTATCTCTGAGCATCAGACTGTAGTGGTGCTGTATCTCTGAGCATCAGACTGTAGTGGTGAGCAAATAAACCTCAACTGGGAGGTCCATCAGGGAGGGATGGCCCACTTACAGTAATGTCCCTCTAACACAAAGACACAGGCACACACACTCTCAAACACTCAAACACACACACACACTCAAACACACACACACACACACACTCACATACACTCAGACTTGTTTATAGTGCAGCTGTAATTACATATGTCCAGATCGCACTACACACTATAATACCAACGCTCGTTAAAGTTTTACTGCAACAGACACCCACGGCAATTAAATATGTATGTGTGAACTGGGCTGGAACTCACAGCCGGACAATCACATAACTGGCAAGCTTTGAGAGACACACTAATCAAACACTGGGATTTAAAATGAATGAGTGAATATTTAATGAACCTGTAAGGAGATGCAACTTGTACAATCCAGACAACTCCACATATCAACAGTAGTCTGCAGCGTCAACAGGCTTGCTCGTGTGAACAGTTCCTGTAGAATCTGTGGTCTGTACAAGTCTGCTGTCTGCAGACAGTGTGTAAAGTGTAAGGTGCGTAGCATGTGCTGTGTTGAAGGTGTCTAGGGTGTGTAGGGTGTGTTGTGTGTAGGGAGTCAGGTGGCTGAGCGGGTAGAGGATCGGGCTAGTCATCTGAATGTGGCCAGTTCGATTCCCGGACAGTGCACATGACGTTGTGTCCTTGGGCAAGACACTTCACCCTACTTGCCTCGGAGAGAATGTCCCTGTACTTACTGTAAGTCGCTCTGGATAAGAGCGTCTGCTAAATGACTAAATGTAAATGTGTGTAGGTTGTGTTGCATGTTGCGTGTAGAGCATCCTGTGTGTAAGGTGCGTAGGCTGAAATCTGCCTGCAATCTGACCATCGCTATCAAGCACCCTCTGACCTCTGTAGTACCTCTCCACTCCATAAACAAACACACATGCAGACACACAGACCCACGCACAGCCACTCCGCCTCCTCTGTGCCCAGTGTGGGGGGAGAGAGTGTTGTTCCATGGCTGGTGTAGCATGAAAGGCCGTCTCCTCCAGGGCCCCAGGCTGGACACCCTGTAATGGCCACACAGGGACCAGGGAGGGAAGCTGGCCTGGAGCCTGCCAGCAGAGAGTGTGTGGAGGAGGGGCAGAGCTCCAGAACCAGGAGAGAGAGTGTGTGGAGGAGGGGCAGAGCTCCAGAACCAGGAGAGAGAGTGTGGAGGAGGGGCAGAGCTGCAGAACCAGGAGAGAGTGTGTGGAGGAGGGGCAGAGCTCCAGAACCAGGAGAGAGAGTGTGTGGAGGAGGGGCAGAGCTCCTCTTTGAAGAGAAGGGACTGGATGAGGGCTTGGGGGGTTGGTGTGTGTAGGGTGTGAGAGAGGGACATGACAGCATTGCCCCCCCCCCCCTTAAACACACACACACACCCTCCAAGCCTTCTTCGGCTGGTAAAGCTGGGATGGTCTCTCGCCCCCCCCTCCCTCTAGTCACTAATGGAGCACTACATATAAGCTCCTCCACTCTGGTGCACACACACACAGACACACACACACACACAGACAAAGCCAGCTCCTCTCTCAGTGGGCCTGTGTCCCACTGACACAAACACATCTGTTCATATCCAGTTATAAAACTGTACAACACACACACACACTGTTGACCGTTACACAACCACACTGCAAACTGACCCACACAGCTGTTTCTGGTGCTATCTCTCTGTCATGCTTATCACTGTAACGGCCCCTGTTACATTACTCATCCAACCTCATCCTACTGACTACCACTAGCTGGGTTCTGCTCATCCAACCTCATCCTACTAACTACCACTGGCTTAATCCACAATGTTCACCTCAACATACCTCTCTCAATGTACAGTAACGAGACTGAGTGTGTGTGCGTGTGTTTACTGAGCAGCAGAGTGGTAGGCTGGCTTGTCTTTATGACAAATGAGGGAAAATGGCGCCATATGGCATTCAGCCTGGTGGAGAGCTCTAGCGCTCTGACTGCGGGGCATGACAGGGGACAGAACAGAGGCTCTTAGCAGCCCCGTTGAGAGACGTGAGGACAGTGAATGCATCGTGGCTTTACCCAGGAGCCACCCCGGCTCCAACACAGACCAAGGCACTTCTGACCTGCGGAGCACACTCACTCACATGAAATCATGTTCCTGCTCTGCCACTGGCTGTTTATACTGCTCTCTCTCACACACACACACACACACACACCACACACATGCACCACACACACGCGCACACACACTCTGACACACACAAACACGCACATGCGCACATCAGGCACACGCGAGGACACACACATGGAAAAACAAGACAACATCTGCACTGGCAAACGTCTGCTAAATCAACACAGAGTTCAGCTTGTGTTTAAGTAGCATGAAAATGACCTCTACGCCATCATGAACACACACACATGAACACGCACGCACACAAACATCAACACACACACATGAACACGCACGCACACAAACATCCACACACACACACATACATACATTACTGTCCCGGTGAAACTGTATTATTCCGTTGCAGAGCCAGAGAGGTTAAACTGTCCAGTTTTCAGATGAATACCTAATCATGAGTAGACAGCACTGTTTGTTAAAGCAAGCGAGAGAATAGCCAAGAGGAGAGAAGGAGAGGAGAGACAAAAAGAGAGAAGAGAGGAATTCTAGAAGAGAGGGGAAAGGACAAGGTGCAGCGATAGCAGAGAAAGAATCAGAGCGGAGCACTCTCATCGTCATCCTCATCATCATCATCACCACCATCACCATCCTCATCCTCATCCTCATCATCATCATCACCACCATCACCATCCTCATCCTCATCCTCATCATCATCATCACCACCATCATCCTCATCCTCATCATCACCATCATCATCCTCATCATCATCATCCCCACCATCATCCTCATCCTCATCATCACCATCATCATCCTCATCCTCATCATCATAATCCTCATCATCATCATCATCCTCATCATCATCATCACCACCATCATCCTCATCATCATCAACTTCATCATCATCATCCTCATCATCATAATCCTCATCATCCTCATCATCATCATCCTCATCATCATCACCATGATGACCAAACTCCTCCTCTTCTCCTCACCATCATCATGACCTTCCTCCTCCTCCGGCAGTCTTACCTGTACTGACGCTGCAGGTCAGACTGCAGCCGGTGTGTTCAGGGGCGTGGCCTAGGCCCGTGTGCGGGGCAGGGGCGTGGCCTAGGCCCAGGTGCGGGGCAGGGGCTCCGGTGGGCGTGGCCGAGGCGGCGGCGGTGGCGGGGGAGGAGTCTCCGTGGCTGAGCTGCCGGAGGCGGCGGAGGTGGGAGCGCCCGTTGTAGTGGACCTGGGCCTGGGCCGGAGAGCTGAGCTGCAGGTTGCACACGCCGCACAGCGAGTAGCCCAGCTTCCTGTTCTCCTGCTGCAGCTGCAGCTGGGGGGCGGGGCCCTCGCTGGGGGGCAGCTCCAGAAGCTCCAGACGCGCCCCGAAGGGAAACGCCATCCGCCCGTTCTCAATGAAGTGGGAGGGGCTTAACGGGGTCTTCATGCCTGCGGAGTCGGAAGAGATGTGTTGGGGTTAGATGGAGGGGATGGAGAGGAGAGAGGAGAGGAGGAGAGGAAAGGAGAAGAGAGGAGAGGAGAGGAGGAGAGGAGAGGAGAGGAGGAGAGGAAAGAAGAAGAGAGGAGAGGAGAGGAGGAGAGGAGAGGAGGAGAGGAGGAGAAGAGAAAAGAGGAGGAGAGGAGGAGAGGAAAGGAGAAGAGAGGAGAGGAGGAGAGGAGAGGAGGAGAGGAGGAGAGAGGAGAGGAGGTGCAGGTTCAGGTAAATGTGTTTTGTATCCATAGGTAGATTTGTTGTAGAGTAGACCAGTAATCCATCTTGACATACATTTTAGAAACAACAAAGACATTAGATAAACATAAGTAAAATAATCAAATAACCATTACTTTGCTTCTATATCATCTGTGCAATGTTGCTTAAGGGCAGAGAGTGAGAGTGGGAAAGAGGCAGAGAGAGAGAGAAAGAGAGAGAGAGAGAGAGAGAGAGAGAGAGAGAGAGAGAGGAGGGACAGAGAGAAAGGTGAGGCGAGGAAAGGAGAGCAAAAGAGAGAGAGACTTTTAGTTTTAAATACTTTATTGGGCAGTCAAAACTGCCAGGTACCCCCCAGCTACACCAGCCTGGATTTTAGAACACCTACTTAATCACATTGATGCAGGACCTCAGGCAAAATACACAGATCTAAAAGTAAAAAAGGAGAGAGAGAGAGAGAGAGAGAGAGAGAGAGAGAGAGAGAGAGAGAGAGAGGGTATAAAAACTATAAAGAGCTTCTGATAGTACCCTATGCCCATCTGCTACCCTGCTAGAGGGCCCAGCTAACATGCCCCTGACCATGGCTGTTCTGTTACGCAACACGCACACACACGTACACACACGCACATCTACACACACACACGCACATTCAGCAACCAACAGCTTAAATCTTCTTACTACATCAGCACTGAGAAGCAACTATTTCAACAGAGTGAGTTCAATTCCTGTGTACGAGTGAAGTTGTCATGGTGATTAACGAGCAGCAACTACAGACAGAACAGCGCTGACCGAGGCTGAAGAGATGAAATACATCTGCTGGATACACACACACTCACACACTCACACACTCACACACTCACACACCAGAGGCGGAAATCCCGGGGGGGACAGGGGGGCCACGGCCCCCCCCATCCTGTGAAAAATAGGATTTGCCCCCCCCCCAATACATCACTGTAAACACAAGGACACTTCAATCATATTACTAATATACATTTAACATATTACTATGTAGGCTGTGTGTTACAGCAGTCATTTTGGTGTCCCCCTCAGGAATTGCTCTTGAGAAAATTTCATTTAATTGAAACACACTCACGTGCACGCACGCACGCACACACACACATCTGCTGTACAGACCTGGGAACGATACACACACACACAAGCATCTCATTACACACACTCACACACACTCTCACACACACATCTGCTCTATAGACCTGGGAACTACACACCTACAAACATGCACACAAACACACGTTCACACGCTGCATAGGCTTAAGGGAATTCTATATGCACACTCGGAATAAAGTGCAACTATAACTCCTAAAAACAACTATCCCGTCCCTGCACATTAATACTGCATCCACAGTAAAACCTGCGGAGCCTGCAAATCTGTACATCCCTCCTGCTTCTGGCTGGCTGCCACGGTAACCGGAGCTTCGCTAGCATACGATACCTGGCTTCCATGAAAAGGAGGCAGCTTTTGATTGACCCTAGCTAACCTTATCGCAGTGTGTGTGTGTGTGTGTGTGTGCGTGTGTATGTGTGTTTTGTGTGTGTGCATGTGTGTGTGTGGTCAGTAATCCAGGATGCCACAGCGAGATTCAGTAATCTGAGAGGGAAAGCAGTCTCTAATCCCAGGACATCTCCTTCGTGTAACTTCCCTTCTGCTTCCTGCCTTCACAATAATGCCTCCAAACTAACTCAGTCATCTTCATAATACCTCCAAACTAACTCTGTCATCTTCATAATACCGCCAAACTAACTCTGTCATCTTCATAATATATCCAAACTAACTCAGTCATCTTCATAATACCTCCAAACTAACTCAGTCATCTTCATAATACCTCCAAACTAACTCTGTCATCTTCATAATACCTCCAAACTAACTCAGTCATCTTCAAAATACCGCCAAACTAACTCTGTCATCTTCATAATACATCCAAACTAACTCAGTCATCTTCATAATACCTCCAAACTAACTCAGTCATCTTCATAATACCTCCAAACTAACTCAGTCATCTTCATAATGCCTCCAAACTAACTCTGTCATCTTCATAATACCGCCAAACTAACTCTGTCATCTTCATAATATATCCAAACTAACTCAGTCATCTTCATAATACCTCCAAACTAACTCAGTCATCTTCATAATACCTCCAAACTAACTCTGTCATCTTCATAATACCTCCAAACTAACTCAGTCATCTTCAAAATACCGCCAAACTAACTCTGTCATCTTCATAATACATCCAAACTAACTCAGTCATCTTCATAATACCGCCAAACTAACTCAGTCATCTTCATAATACCTCCAAACTAACTCAGTCATCTTCATAATACTTCCAAACTAACTCAGTCATCTTCATAATACCTCCAAACTAACTCAGTCATCTTCATAATACCTCCAAACTAACAGTCAAATTCAGCAAGCCTCCACAAGGACCATCCCCCTTCAGCAACCTTTGGTCAATGATCACAGTCTTTAGTTAACCTTTACAGAAACCGTCATTACCTTACCATTCTAAGAAGATGAATTCCTACTAATATCCATTTACAAATATAGAAAATATTAACTATTTTCTGAAAAGCTACCAAGAAATATTTATCACTCTTGCCTAACCTTTCCACATCTCTGGCCAGTTCTGTTGCACACCATAATACAGTTACATTTTATAGTAGTCAACTGTCACTCATTCTTAGCAACCTTTTGCATGATGCCAGACTTCTCATAGTACAAAAATCCTTACTTGAGCAAACCTTTATAAGCCTAAATACAACTCTTACCCTTACCTGAGCAACACACAGCTAGGCTTTGCAACTGTCACGCTTCCTCAAGTGTAACTTTCCATGACCAAATCCTCGCCATTCTCCGACAATCACTGTCAGCTTAGCGCCACTTTAGACAACTATTACCCTTACCCGTAGCAACCATTCATCGCTCATCCCGCTATTCAGTAGCCCCCCTACCTCTCCCTCTTTGCCCTCCCTCCCCCCCCCTTTCCTCTGCATCGGTACGCACTCCCGACCCCTTTCATGTTCTCTCACAGAACAGCTGCCCCCCTCCCCCTGCCTCAGCGCTCCATATCAACCGGACCAGTCCAGTAGGCACCCTGAACGCTGTCATCATCTGGATGATTCTCCTCCCAGTACATAAGCTTTGTGAGAGCAGAATGAGACAGGAGACAGGAGACCACCCTTGTGTTTTCTGCGGGGCGGCTCGACTCTCCAGCTGGACTGGACAGCGGGTCTTAATCCCCGTCCCCACAGCAGGAAACGCCTCGACTCGTGAGAGCCAAGCACAAGGGGCATGGGGTCCTATTTCAATCTTTGGCAGGGCTCTGTCTTCGACCTTAACCCCCAGCCCCACCGCCCAAAGGGTGGATACTCGTGGAAAACAGGCCACTGCGGAACAGAGAAGTTCTCGCGCGTTTTATCGGACGTGGTTTCGGGCCCAGGAGTGTTCCCTCCTCGGCTCTGCTCTCCTGGCGGAGGAGGAGCCGAGTGTTTGGCCTAGTTAGGGGAGGGAGGGAGGCCGGGGAGGGAAGGAGGCGGGGGAGGGAAGGAGGCCGGGGAGAGAGACTGACTGCCGCAGTGTTGGGTCACCTGGCTGACTGCTGCAGGACGGATGTCCCTGTGCGCGTGCTGAACCCCGCATTCCCCTCTTCTGTTTTCCTCCCACTGTTCTCCCGGAGTGCTCCTCGTGTTGTGGCGGACTCTAGAAGGACGGCTCGACGAGTCCCCTTACGGGTTCTAGAACTCCGTTCACTGACTGAACATGCAGGATGAGACTTTAGCAGAGTATCTTTCAAGCTCTGTGATTATCAATCCAGGGGTGGAAACTGACTATTTCTGACATCGCTCTCTCCTCCTTTTTCTCCCCTTTCTTCCTGTCTCAAACAGGCCTTCAGGCTTGAGCGGCAACTACAGCCCAGTCAGTCGGTGCAGGGGACAGAGGCCTGCACGACTGCATCCTATTTCATAACCCTGGGTCAAACACACACACACACAGACAGTCATCGGCAGTGACATGTGGCCCAGTGCCCGGGCGTCTCCTCCGAGGGAGGAAGGTTATCCGAGTGTGCATCTGAGTGTTGCCGCCCTCCCACACACAGCACTGTGACACATAGTGACAGGCCTGGCCTATAGCTCTGCACTCCAGACCACTGGCACACACTCACAGGCTAATAAACAAAACAACTGGGAGGTTTCGTCAACGACACGGAAGTTGGAACCAAGAGTAGGAAGACAAGAGGCTCCCAGGTCGAGAGCTTGACGCTGTATTTCGACGAAACGCACAGCAGACCTGCTGTTAAAAATCAAGTCAAATCAAACGTAGGCATGCGTTCCTACTGGCCCCTCCCCTGGCTGCTGCCCTGGAGACAACAACAAGCTTCCCTGAGGTCTGCAGTCTGGGAAGTGGGTCGAAATTCTTCACTTGAGTGTTGTGTATCCTCTTCGTGTGCGAGTGTAAAATGACCGTGGCCCTGTTCGATCTGCGAGGGCCAGATTGCTGGGGCTAGGCAGGGCCGGGCAGCAGTTCACCTCAGCAGAACATGATCCATGACTGGCTTTGATCACGGCACACTGAGGCCCCAGGCTGGAGGTGTCCTCCTCTCCTGTCCTCCCAATGCTCCCGCCTTCGTCCCCTGTCCCCTCCTTCCCTTTCTCTGCTCCGCTCCCTCCTTGTCTGAGGTTCCATCTCCCCCCCCACTCCCCCCCTCCCCCTCCCCCTCCCCCCACTGTCTCCTCTCCCACTCGTTTTCACCCTCCACCCCCCTCCTCCTCTCCTTCCCAGTTATTCCGATCCTAGTTTATCTCCTTCTCACCAGTCCTCATCCCTGTGTCACTCCGGGACGGTGGACTTAACCCCGGCTAAGCCCATCACGCCGTCTGGATCGGCGGAGCCCCGATCCTACCCTGACGCGAGTGAGAGCCTCTTCAGATCCGTGGGCAGGAGGAGGCTGCTGGGCTAAATATATCCACGCCAGCTGGGCTCCAGCTGTGCTCTCCATAGGTGATGTTAACACCTGATCCTCAGCCAACACAGCGCCCCCCTCCCCCCCCCCCCCCTCCGCCCCAGAGCAGCCCCTCCCCTCCCAAGCCCGTCTCCATGGAGACGTGTTGTATTAGGATGTCAGGCGCCTGGTGTGGGCCCACAGAGCGCTGTGTCTCTGGGGCTGTGGCGGGAAGTTGCCACAGCAGGTTAGTGACACGACAACACCTCTTAAGACAAGGTCTGATGGGCAGCAAGGGCACTGGTCTGTGATGATGGATCTCTGATCTGTGTGTGTGTGTGTGTGTGTGTGTGTGTGTGTGTGTAAACCGCCTAGAAATAGAAGCACTGGAAGTTGTGGGGATCAATAAAGTGTCTCCATAAAGTCAAGTGCTATTTCAAGGGTTTTTTAGGGGGTTTAGGGATAATGTTAGAATTGGTGTTTGAATTAGATTATGGGTTGGGGGTCAGGAGTTAGGGATAGTGTTATTGTTAGGGTTGGGAGCTAGAGGTAGGATAGGGTTAAGGGTTCGGGTTAGGTTTTTGGGTTGATGTTATTCTTGTGAGTCCCCACAAGGATAGCTGTACACAACATGTGTGTGTGTTTGTGTTTATGTATGTGTGTGAGGCTGTGACCTTATCCCAGCCAGGAAGGGACAAATAAACAAAAGCTAGCTGTTAGTCCCGCTCATTATCCAGACTCCCCCAGGGAGGATGAGGAGAGAGAGTCTACCTCTGCTGGAGGCGGGTCTCTCCTCTGTGAGAGATCAGAGGAGGAGAGACCCGCCCTGGGTCTTAGCGGCTTACTGTACAGCAACCGCAAAGCCTCCCTCACGACACACACAGGAAACACACCCGGAGCACACGCACACTCGACACGCACATACACTGGTTCCACCCACGCCCACTCTCACACACACGGGATTTACAAGTCCATCCCTCGTCGATCTCACTCTAAGTCAGCAGAATGCGGTCCCATGGGACGGTCGCACGGTGAGATTCCTGCCCCAGCAGCTGTCCACATCTCCACACACACACAGAGCTGCTGTGCCTACAAGCCTGGAGGATGTGTGTCTAAGGAACAGGCTGTCCGAGAAAGTGACTGATATTTAAGTCAACTATATAGTTAAGTCAGGGATTCCTGCGATTACCATGGTTACCCTTGCCCGTTTTCTAGTAACAACAACATGCGAGGCTGACTTCACTATGGGCACACTCCCTGGAAAACCATGACACACACATACACACACACACACACACACTCACACATACACACACAGACGCAAGCACACACTCCACCCTGTACACAAGTGAGTGAGTCTCTTTGTGTGTGTGAGAAACAGAGAGAGAGAGTGTGTGTGTGTGTGTGTGGTCAGGGTGACTCACAGCTTCATGTGGTGTGTGTGCATGTGTGTGTTCTTGCAAGTGGACCAGCATCTGTGTGTCATAACAGCATGGCTACAGTAGAGCTAGTATGCGTGTGTGTAGTTCTACAGTTAGATTACAGAGTTTGTTCATGATTTGTGATTAAATATCAACACATCAGATAGTGGCAGGTCTGTCTCCTCTCCATTGCTACAATATCAACTCTGCCCTGTGTGTGTGTGTGTGTGTGTGTGTCTGTGTGTGGGTGTGTCATTATGTCATCATCAGAGGGCATCCAAGACCCCTACCGCCACACTAACGGTCCGGGCTATATAAACATGCACACTCGCTGGGATGCTAAATGCTAACACCCTATACACACTCCCACCGCGGTGCTAACTGCTAGCGCTGAGCTGCTAAGTGTTTTTATCATTGCGACCCACAGCATGATCCCGTGCCCTTGTGCTAGCATGCCACAGTGCCACCCTGCCAGTGTAATGATATATGACTGCAGAGAGCTCTGTTTCCCTGCCTCCTAGTCACCTTGGCCGCCGGCAGGCGTCCACCGAGCTGCTATCAACGGAGCTATTTAAACTATAGGCTGTCAGCTGGAGATCTGAGCTGGCTCACACACACACACACACACACATGCACACACACACACACACACATGCACACACACACATCCACCAACACCCACAGACGTACGGACACACACATACATACAAGCCCACACACATACACACACACACCGACGAACACACACACACACACATAAATAAATACAGAAACACCCGTACATACATACACACACGCCCACACACACGCCCACACACAGTCCTGTCCCGGTCCATGGAGGAGAACAGACATGACTGTGCGATCCTGGAGGGGACAGATGGTTTGGTGAGGACATGCAAGGCACAGGGGTAACGGGTTAGTCACACACACACACACACATAAGGTGCCCTCCTCTGACAAGGACACAACGTGACCTCATTACTAACCACCTCCAGGGATTCTGTCCCGGGCCTGTAGAGTCTGGGACAGACGTGGTTCAGTGAGTGAGGGAGTGAGTGAGTGAGTGAGTGAGGGAGTGAGTGAGTGAGTGAGTGAGTGAGTGAGTGAGTGAGGGAGTGAGTGAGTGAGGGAGTGAGTGAGTGAGTGAGTGAGGGAGTGAGTGAGTGAGTGAGTGAGTGAGTGAGTGAGTGAGTGAGTGAGTGAGTGAGGGAGGGAGGGAGGGAGTGAGTGAGTGAGTGAGTGAGTGAGTGAGTGAGTGAGTGAGTGAGGGAGTGAGTGAGTGAGGGAGTGAGGAAGTGAGGAGTCAGTGAAAGGCCCCAGATATCATCATCATCATCATCATAATAATGTGTTTGTTTAACAGACACATAATAATAATGTGTTCATTCAGCTGACACATAATAATAATAATAATGTGTTCATTCAGCAGACACCTTTATCCAAAGCAACATACAGGCAAGACCTCCTGATTTCTAGTTCCACCGCCATAATACATATAATAGGTAATACCCCTGCCACACTCAGCTAAACCCATCTAGGGGTGAGATGACCTTCAGGTGTGACCTGGCCTGCTTCCTGTTTCCACTGACAGGCCAGGTGTAGGACTGCAGAGGGCCAGCGCGCACACACACACGCACACACACACACACACACACACACACACACATACACACACACACACACACACACACGCACACACAACAGAAGAGGTTCCCAGGGAGCCAGGCTCTATAGGGGCAGCAGAACAGTCAGGTGCTTCAGATGACATTGACTCACACTAACAAGCACACACACATACACTCACACCCACTCGGTGCACATACTCTCTCTCTCTCTGTCACTTTGTCTCAGTCTGTGTCACACTCTCCCTCCCAGCCTCCCAGTGTCCCCAGCCTCCCCAGCCTCTCAGTGTCCCCAGCCTCCCAGTGTCCCCAGCCTCCCGGTGTCCCCAGCCTCTCAGTGTACCTAGCCTCCCAGCCTCCCCAGCCTCCCGGTGTCCCCAGCCTCCCAGTGTCCCCAGCCTCCCAGTGTCCCCAGCCTCTCAGTGTCCCCAGCCTCCCAGTGTCCCCAGCCTCTCAGTGTACCCAGCCTCCCAGCCTCCCCAGCCTCCCAGCCTCCCCAGCCTCCCAGTGTCCCCAGCCTCCCAGTGTCCCCAGCCTCTCAGTGTCCCCAGCCTCCCAGTGTCCCCAGCCTCCCAGCCTCAGTGTCCCCAGCCTCCCGGTGTCCCCAGCCTCCCAGTGTCCCCAGCCTCCCGGGGGAGGGTCCCGTAAGGGGGGAGGGTCATACGTAAGCCATTTGATCATGTGTGTGACATAATGTAATATGCTTCATACTTCCACTTAAAAACACCAACTGGATTACAGGTCTATGCGATTTAGCAGCACGCCACATCAGAGAGCAGGGCGGGGGGGGCGGGGGTATTTTCACTATCATAACAGCCCTTTAAAAGGGCCATGTTTGTTCGTCCAGCTGTTACGCATTCATGGAGGGGGATTAGAGCTCATAATTATCTCAGAGTTGGTAATCCAGCCTGGACCAATCGTCTGACAGCTAGGACAAAGCCTGCTGGGTAACCTACTTGCACAGCCCTTTGTCTCTAATTTGGACCTGGACAGGATTAGCTGCATCCTAATCCCACTGAGATGCATCCTCCATGGACAGATAATCCCAGAGGTCTGAAAGACTGCTGACCTCAGTCAGTCTTTAGACTGGCACTACTTCAACATCACTGACCAATCAGTCTTTAGACTAGCCCTAGCCACTGGCTGACCAACCGTTCTCAAGAATGACTGTCGGAAGTCAGAGGGAATTTCATGCGTAGGACACGTGTAAAACGTAGAGGACACAATGTTGAGAGGGCAGGGAAGACTAGATGAAGAAGAGCGAGAAGGTTAGAGGAGGCGAAGCACAGGCGGAGAAGGAGAGACTGAGCGGGAGGAAGACGGGTAGAGAAGAAGGAGAGAGGGAGGATGAGAAGAGTAAGCGGGAAGGAAAGAAGAAGGGCGGCGGACCGAGACTCGTTCAAACGGACCAAGACTCGTTCAAACAATTCCTCTGGATCCTGCCGAGTCATCAAACATTCAGCAGTCAGCTCACTCCTGCTAATGGAACTGCCATGATCTCTGTAATGCTAGCTTAGACACTCACACCTCACACACTAAAAACACACACACACACACACACACACTGAAAACACACACACACGCCAACTCGGCACACATCACACCCATGGCCACACCGAGGGGAGGTGAGGGAGGGGCTGAGGGAAGTAGGACACAGGGTCGTCCCCCCCCCCCTGAGACCAGCTCCACTCTACTTTATCTATCTAAAGGCTCCGCTGGCTCTCTGCTGTCCTTGATTAGGAGGCACCGAGAGTCAGGGACACACACCAGAGTCGCGGCAGAGGCTCTGGTCGGGTGACACATCCTCAGCGACTACAGTCACTCTCTCGGTTTCTCTCTGCGTGGCATGTGTCACCGGTCTGGCTGGTGCGTGTGGCCTCTGACATCGAGAGTGTGTGTCTGTGTGTGTGTGTCTGTGTGTGTGCGCCAGTGCTTGTTTGCAGGATTAGGGCTATTGTTATGTTCCCCTCAGCTGTTGTGGAGCTAATGTGGGCCATTGTCTCTGGTTTACTTTGCTGGTTTACTTTACTTTCTCTCTCTCAGTTCTGATATTGCATCATGCCATACAGACAGGTGACGAGGCGGGGGCGAGGGAGAGAAGTTTTTCTTCCCCAGCCTTCCAGGTACACGATGAATCTGACACCAGGACACCTCCAGACGAGCCCTGTCAAAACCCAACCGCCGACCGACACCCAGCGAGCACACCGGGCGTCTGTCCCAACACCGAGCGGACACCAGGCGGGAGAACGCTCCTGGAACACACTGCCAGGCAACACAGACGGGAGGGAGAGGGATAAGGGATAGAGAGAGAGAGGAAGAGAGAGAGTGAGAGAGAGAGAGAGAGAGAGAGAGAGAGAGAGAGAGAGAGAGAGAGAGAGAGAGAGAGAGAGAGAGAGAGAGAGAGAGAGAGAGAGAGAGAGAGAGAGAGTGTGTGTGTGTTTGTCTTTGGCAGGGTAATGGTGTTTGATGCTCAGCAGACTGTTTGGTGGTTCTGTTGATGAGTCAGTCAGAATCTTCCTGAGGTTTTCTCTAGGCGGAATACTGCTTGATAACTCAACTGGAAATATAAGTACATGCTGTGTGTAAGCTGTCATGGAAGAGAGATATAGAAAGAGAAAAAGAAAGAGAACGAGAGAAATAGAGATAGATAAAGAGATGGAGATGGAGATGGAAAAGGAAAGAGAGAGTCTGACTCCGAGCTATGTGGGTGAAGACTTTCTAGAGTTTCCGAGGCGTGAGGTGCAACCTCTGACCCTGACCCTGACAGTATGCTCAGATTAGCATACCGTCTGACAGGGAGGCTGGGCCAGGGTTCAACATTAGCATCCGCACAAACAAACAAACAGCAACAAGGGCATGCTGATGTGGCCGGATGTCAACGCACACGGCCGGGGTGACGGAGAGAGCGAATCGCCATGCCGACCACGGCTACGGTGTTCGCAGGAAGTAAATAAGACGTCTTTCAGGCTCCAGTGCTCCCTTGCCTGATCTGTTCTGGGTGGGTTGAAGAAGAGATTGCAGGATGAGTGTCTTAAAGCTCCATCTGTCACGGGAGTGATTCACGGCCTTACAGGCGACAGTCCTCCTCCACGCCTCTCCTCTCCTCACCCACCCTCTCAACGCCACTCCTCTCCTCTCTTCTTCCCTCTCTTCTTTTCTCCATTCTCACTCTCCTCTTCACTCCTCTCCCCTCCCTTTCCCACCCTCTCTTCTCCCCACCTCACCTCTCCAATCCTCTCTCCTCGCCCACCCTCTCCTCACCTCTCCAATCCTCTCCTCTCTCCTTTCCCACCCTTTTCTCTCCTCCTCTCCCCTCCTCACCTCCTCTCTCCTATCCTCTCCTTTCCCACCCTCTCTTCCTCTCATCTCCTTTCCCACCCTCTCCTCCTCTCCTCTCTCCTCTCCTTTCCCACCCTCTCTTCCTCTCATCTCCTTTCCCACCCTCTCCTCCTCTCCTCTCTCCTTTCCCACCCTCTCCTCTCTCCTCTCTTCTCCTTTCCCACCCTCTCCTCCTCTCCTCTCCTTTCCTCCCCTCTTCTCTCTTCCGTCTCCTTCCTGGGAGCTGCAGTGTCTCTGACCTTCTCAGCATCGTCCTCTCCTGACCAACTCCTTACGTCTTCTACTCCTCAGAGACAAAGATACCAGGACAAAGAGAGGAGAGGAGAGCAGAGGAGAGGAGAGGAGAGGAGGAGAGGAGGAGGAGAGGAGAGGAGAGGAGAGGAGAGGAGAGGAGAGGAGAGGAGAGGAGAGGAGAGGAGAGGAGAGGAGAGGAGAGGAGAGGAGAGGAGAGGAGGAGAGGAGGAGAGGAGGAGAGGAGGAGGAGATGAGGGGAAGAGAGGAGAGGAGAGGAGAGGAGAGGAGAGGAGAGGAGAGAGGAGAGGAGAGGAGAGGAGAGGAGAGGAGAGGAGAGGAGAGGAGAGGAGAGGAGAGGAGAGGAGAGGAGAGGAGAGGAGAGGAGAGGAGAGGAGAGGAGAGGAGAGGAGAGGAGAGGAGAGGAGAGGAGAGGAGAGGAGAGGAGAGGAGGAGAGGAGAGGAGAGGAGAAGAGAAGAGGGGAATCCTACTGTCCTCTAACAGCTCAAGGACAGATCCACATACGTGTTCACACCCACTCTGTGTACTGTACATCTTTAAGACCAAGCCTGGGGATTGACACTGTTATTGTGAACCGGCCAATCACTTCCACTGTCCCCACTTCCTTATCACATGATAGGAAATGACTGAGCTTCCAATGCACCGATGCTGAGTAAAACCGCAGGTGCAGCTAAAACATCATCATAGCTACAGCAGCCCATAAATCACATACAGTACACACACACACACACACAGGTCTCTTACACAGACACACGTCTCTTACACACACACACACACACACACGTCTCTTACACACACACACATGGGTCTCTCACACAAAGGCACGCACGCATGGCCATCAGACCCACAGCCAGTGGAACGCCATTAATCATAAGAGACAGAATGGGACTAAGTACCCTCAGTGTGTTACAGTAGAGCTCCTTTGTACCTGGCCTGCCCCAGAAAGAGAACTTCTGGTGGTGGATGGAAGGCTGTATCTCCACAGGGGCACCTGGCTGTGCTGCATGCAGCGCTCCAGGAGAGACCCCCTGGGTGTTCGTCCCCGCCTCTTGGGGAAAAGAAAAAAAAAAGTGCCATCAGCTGACCATCCGAGGTAGCAGTCAGTTGCACCTTCCGAGGAATCTTCTAGACTGAGTGGTTCCTCGTAGTAACCTCTGAACACAGCAGTCAACACCTGATCATGCTCTCTCAGGCAAGAGGGTTCGAAAGAGGGTTCACCGTTCGTCCCTGGAGGTGAACCCTCTGAACCCCTTTCGGAGGCCTAAGGGAGAAGCGGTGAGATGGATCTATTGAGCGCCTTCTTTCGGAGAGAGGTGCCAGTCTGACTAACATCAGCAGCATCCCTCTGGCTCATCGCCTCCACACCTTCACAGCTACCTGCCAAGCGCACGCCCACATCTGACACGAGAGCACCTCTACTCACCAGCAGCTTCACACACACACACACACACACGCTGCCTGGAGCACTGTAAACTCACGTCTTCCCACCGCACCGAACACCGTCGCAATCCGCCATCGTTTTACCAACAGTCAATCCCACAGCTTCTACATCCACTTGTGTGTTGTATCAGGGGGTCTTTTTATCACAACGGCCCACACACACAGTTCTTATTAGACACACTAGAGCGGTCTCTCTTGTCCTGGACCACCTCTGATTAGACCTTAGTGTGACGCTCTCCACAGGACTCCCAGTTAATCTGCCATGACGTAACCAGATAGTAGACATGCTGGTTCTCAAGCTGCCTGACCGGTGGGCAGCCTGGCTCTCCATCACACCAAGCACACACACCCAACACATCAAACACACACACCAAACACACACAGAGATAAAATACACAAGGGGGGCCATATGCCTCAAGTATCAAAATACCACAAATCAAATATCCGTCCCTAAATAAATACCTGAGGGAACAGAGAGAGCTCTCTCTTCATAATAGACTTGCACACACAAACCCCTCTCCGATGGTCACCTAGCTTTCTACACCTGGATTCAAGGACCTATAGACTGAGCCACTCTACTCAACACATGACTGGGGATACTGCATTAGATCTTCCCTCTTCTCGACAATAGCCTTCAGTGTTGTCCAGAACCCTGGACTTTCTGTGGAACCAAGAATGATGAGGTCATCATGCAAGGTTGAGCACAGGAGGTCCTCTAGTGGATCTGAGCTGAAATGAACTCCTGTCGTTTAATAACACGAGATGTGTGACTGGAGACTGTTCTCTGTGTGTGTGTGTGTGTGTGTGTGTGTGTGTGTGTGTGTGTGTGTGTGTGTGTGTGTGTGTGTGTGTGTGTGTGTGTGTGTGTGTGTGTGAGTGAAGTGTGTACACTTCAGCTGCTCTCTGACTGCAGAGGTTTGCTTTTCACACACAGGCATCCAACACCACCAGCTCTGACACGCACAAATTAATGTTTTATTGCATTTGTTAGATACCTACTTATACAAATGAAAGCGCATTTTGCCTCTGAGAAAGACATGTTGGTCTGTGGTGGAGCCGTCCTCCCACTCCAGACAACCGAGTCAACTATGTTCTTTGACAACCATCAAGACCCTAAATATACATGATGGTGGCTTAATTTATTAATTAGACATCCACTTTCACAAGTAAGCAAGCTCGAGGTCGTTTTCTAGAGAAAACATAAACACAGGACAAGATGCGTAGTCGGTACCAGTTCGCATTAAGGATTTGTGAAGGATTATCAGTTGACATAAATGCATCCTGTGTATTCCCGCGGCTTTAAAACAGCACTCTTTGGACACAACGTGACGTATTCCTTAGCAGCAGCTTACAAGCTCATCGAATCCTTTATTTTACAAAATGCTGTCAAACTAAACACGACAGCATTAAACTATCTTAATTGTAAACAAATTAACAAACTCGTGCAGTAGCCAAGTCGGTAGATTTATTTACAGCTTACTGTCGGATCCGTAGATCCCTTAATTATAAGAGTCGGGTGATGAATGACTCATAATTAACTAACTCTAGTTCTCAGGTAAACAAACAAACAAACAAACAAACATCCATGAAAGTTCATTTGCGGTGTTTACAATTTGACCAGAAACACTCACGACGCTCAGGGGCAAAGCTGGTGGAGCGTCGACTTTGACTTGAACCGAACTGTCAAGCGTATAGCTTACTCAAACCCATCCCCCTGCTAAAAAAAAATCCACTCTTGGTTTACGAAATGCGTGTGGTCATTGTGAACAACTCACATTCTCTGTGAAAAGTAGTCATGACTAGAAACGAAATCATTTGGGAGTGGAGTGCCGAGAAAGCCAACGCCAGGGTCTGACACACGCCTTGTCTGTCATATTGACAGAACTCTGATAAAGAGTATAGGCTACTAGTGCACAACAGCAAGTTGTCCCGTTTAAAATGGTTTGGATATCCTCCACTTCATACAATAGTTCACTCTCTTTTGTGCGGGAAGGGAAAAACGGTTGTGGACATACCTGTAGTCAGCCTTTGGTGTCAGAAAGTAACGGTCTCTCGTTTCTCTCGTCGCCGGTTGCACCAAGTGCTCTCTCTCGCTCTCTCGCGCTCGGACGGTTTGACAGCGGTAAGCCGCTCGCTCTGACTATCCCAGATAGCATCCACGCATGCTCATCCCGCGGCCTCGAGGGCAGCGCTACCTGAGCGTGCGCCTTGCATATGTCCCACATCCACTAATGGACGTATAGGTACGGAAAGAGCCTCAATAAGAAGCTAAGAACTACGTTTCTTAAACCCGTTCACATTGAAGGCTGTAGCCCACTTGTAAATATTGTATTGACTGGCAGTGATTCGTTCCCAGAGGGTCACCCATTGCTTCAAATGGCCAACGTTCAAATGTGTTAAAAGTGTGGATGTGCTAAGATTAACATTTTACTGCTACAGAAGGGGAGCTAATTATATGCTATGTTGCTGGTCACCATATAAACCTCTATTTTAGAAGTTAAACACAGGCTGCAGGAACAGCACCCACACTACCAGTTCCTCCCCCAAAGCCTAAATGACCCCTGGAGGTTGATTGACTGCACTAACACACACACACACACACACACACATTGGCTGGCACACACATACACCCTCTCTATTAAAATGTAATTGTGTAATTTTTACCCAGACAACGTTAGTAGCAATAGGTGGCTAAATTCCCCATCCAGTGTGCCCATGAGGCAGTGCAGTAGCCCAGTAGCACCCCCCCCCCCCCCTCACACACACACACACACCATCCCAAGCAGCAGAGACAGTCTCTATCCATCCTTTCCACGCCTAGAAGGTAATGCAGATCCTCCTAATGGACCACAGGAACATGGGCAAGGTGATGTATGGTCTCATTACCTCTCCTCCCTCCCTGCTCCAGGGGGCGGGGGGGCGGAGACACCAGCTTAATGAGATGCTCACACTCCACCCCAAGCAGAGCCGTCGTCTCCGTGACGACCTCTCAGGAGAACGCAGTGTGTCAAACATCTGTGAGGTTCTAATGTAATATTCCACCCCCATCCCCCCATTCCATACACCCCATCCACCGCCCCCCCCCTCCCCACCAGGCCAGGAGAGACACAGGCTGCTATCTCATCCGAACAATCAGGCAGGACAATTAGACTGGAAGTGAGAGGAACAGCAGGAATTATCCCTGAAGCTAAAATTATCTACTGCTGTGGAGGTGACACATTCCTGACTGATACCCTGGGCCTCCCCCGGTCTCTCTATGTCTCTCTCTCTTTCTCTCCTCCAGTCTCTCTCTATGTCTCTCTCCCCAGTCTCTCTCTCTCCCAGTCTCTCTTTCGGTTCCATGGTATATTATTGAGGAGACTGTGAACCCTGTTCACACGACTTGCTCGCAGTTAAAACATAAACTGTGAATAGCTCAGGCTGGGAGAGGGGCTGGAGGGAGATGTGAGAAAAGGAGTCTATTTAAAAGAGACTCTGAGTGAACAATTAGCGATATCTGCACGTGTGAATTAGATAAAATGTTAACCAGTGCAGTCTCACTACAGAGAAACAGGAGGGTGTGTGTGTGTGTGGGGGGGGGGGGGGGGGTGAGAGAGTGTGAGTATGTGTTGATATATTTCATTGAGGAATGAACTCCTCAAAGCAGAAGATAGAATTTAAATCACCCCCCCCCCAGACACTCTGAACTGACAGCAGATCAAGCCTCTGTGATTCTAGATCTTCGTCTCCATCCCTGAGGAGCCAGTCTTCCATTCCGTTGCCCCCGACAACACTACAAAGGACGACCCACTTTCCTCCCCTCCCCCTCGTCCTGCTACGACCTTGGGCTGGCACTCAAGGTCACCCAAGGCAGACACTCGTGTGCGGTTCATCAATGCAGGATGCAATGTGGTGCGGATGGCATTTCTCTGCTATTTTAACATGAGGCATCTTCTGTGTTGCCAAAAAATATTCAGCGTGTCTCTTTAGTGTAAATAATTGAATGTTCCTTCAGTGAGATAAAAGCCTATTTTGGAAACACCTCTGCCTTGTCCTTCACCAGCTGCAGGCTGCCTGTCTTTCCAGTTGCAGTGTGATGAGGCAGCATAACATTAGAAAAACACACACACACACAGTCAAGAAGGGTGTCATTTAAGAACATCAGGTGGCACAACACTCTCACCATGAAAACAAACGTTTATTTTAGAATATGGAGAAAAAAACCCACTTATGCAAAACACACAGGTTTGAGGCGCAAATGATTTAGCTCCTAACAGTTGGATGCCGATTCAGGGTTTGGGGAATTTATTCCTCAACGGTCTACCTCACGGTCAAATATGTTGGCGCCAAGCAGACAGCTGGGTGAAAGTGAGGACATCATCCAACTGCAACTTTCATAGGCTGGTTGGTACTTGGGCTTTTAGTCAAAGACACTTGCAAGGGCATCAGCTTTTTATCTGAAGCCTCGACCAGTTTCCCAAAGCTAACTAGGCCACAGCTGGAGTGAGTAAAGCACAGCACGGGAAGAACAGTTGAGGGAGTTTTTATTCATGTTTCATCTTGTCACAATTTTCGTCAACAGAAAAATAGGTTCCACCAATACAAAATATGCTGCAGCAAATACAAACATGGATATTTTGAGGCTGTGAAGACGGCAGACTCCCGCAGTAAGAACCCCTAGAGATGTCCTTTATTTATATCATATATATACACAGACCACACTGCATGGCAGGTCAGGGCTGGATAACTCCCCCTGCTAACACACACTTCACCTGGCTGCAGCTGTTTGGTACACACACACGCACACACGAGACCACGATGGACAGAGAAGCCAGGACTGGATGAGAAACACATTACACTCCAGCAGTCAGAACGGCAGGAAGCTGGCTGGATGGTCTGGTTCACGGCTATGGATACACAGTAGACATAGCGTCAGCTCTCCCTCTCCTCTCCTCTCCGCCTGCCTACAGAGTAGATCTGATCCAGGTGAAACCAGGGTTTGGACCTCCACACAGCAGCTTGGTTTAGAAGGCCACAATGACCGGAAAAAAAGGACTTGAGCTCATAACCACCCAAGGCTGCATGATGACAGTATGGATATAACAGCCCTTATATCGATGCAGCCAGACTTTCATCACTAGTATTCTCTTATTCCATCTAGCGTGGCTGTTATCCCTTATCCCCTCCTTCTATCCTTCCTCCTCCTCTTCCTGTAGCCAAACTATCTCCTCCTGCGAGGGGAGTCATCTCTGCTCCTCTCCTCGTTCCTCCTGGAATCCCTGTATCGATCGGAATGCCGGTTCTCCTTGTCCTCCCTCCCCTCCCTCCTCTCCTCTTTCCTCCTCTCCTCGCCCCTCTCCTTCCGGTCCTCGCCCCTCTCCTTCCGGTCCTCGCCCCTCTCCTTCCTCTCCTCGCCCCTCTCCTTCCTCTCCTCGCCCCTCTCCTTCCTGTCCTCTCTCCTCTCAAGCCCGTTCCTGGAAGAGTCTCTGGAGTCCTTCTCCTTGCGGCCGGGTTCCTGCGACTTTGACCTTTCATTCTCCCGCTCCCTCCCTCTCTCCTTCCCCCTCTCCTCTCTCTCCTTCCCCCTCTCCCTCTCCTTCCCCCTCTCCTCCCCCCTCTCCCTCTCCTTCCCCCTCTCCTCCCTCTCCTGGCTGCGAGGCCGGCCGGTCCTCTCCTTGTCGCGGTGTCTACGTGCGTCAGCCGGCCTCTCCTCCTCCTCCCTGGGAGGCCTGGCGGGCTGGGCTTCCTGGCCGGCGCGGGCGCGCTCCCGTGCGGGCGAGGGGTCGTCGCGGGGCCCCCGCTGGCGCAGGGGGGCCTGGGGCCGCTCCTCGTCGCTGCTGCTGCTGTCGTCGTGGCGGCGGCGGCGGCCCTCCTGCTTCTTGCTGGCTCGGTCCTCCGGCGGAGGCTTCTTGGAGGACTTGTGGGAGCTCTTCTTCTTGGTCTTGTCCACCTTCTTGGCCTCTGGCTTTTTCTTCTTCTTATTCTTCTTCTGTCTCGCGTCGGAGTCTGCAACAACAGAGACGGCCGTCACGGTTAAGAGGTGCTGAACACGGCTCACTCAGACAACATCGTTGTTTATGATCATTGAGCTTTTGTAAAGCTCTCTCTTGGAAGTCGCTTTGGATAAGAGTGTCTGCTAAATGAATAAATGTAAACACACATAGCTGAGCTTCAGGAAACCAGATTTTTTAATCTGGTGTGGTAGACGGAACACACATACAAGGTTGTTTTCACAGTCAGTTCTGGGGTTTTCCTAAAACAGGTCAGCAAGTGGCTGACCGAGCAGAGCCAGATGATGATGGTGGTGATGTGGATGATGGTGGTGATGTGGATGATGGTGGTGATGTGGATGATGGTGGTGATGTGGATGATGGTGGTGATGTGGATGATGTGGATGATGTGGATGATGGTGGTGATGTGGATGATGGTGGTGATGTGGATGATGGTGGTGATGTGGATGATGTGGATGATGGTGGTGATGTGGATGATGGTGGTGACCCTAAGGCTCCATCTCTGGCTGCAGGGGCAATTCTAGGATCAGACCTTTAGGGGGGTTCAGCCCCCAATGAGAATGTGACATGGATACAGTGCCTTGCAAAAGTGTGTACCCCCCTTGCTAACAAATCCCTAATTTAACTGGATAACAATTAATACATTTATTTATTATTATGCAAAATATTGAGAGAATAAAAAAACGACGAAAGCCCCTTTCTTATATTTAGCAGAAGCTCTTACCCAGAGCGTCTGCCAAATTTCTTCATGAACTACCAGCATCAAATGAAACGATAATGATGTGTCAATAGGGGTGTAACAATATATCGTGGAACAATATATCACAATACAATTTTTTCATATTGCCATAACTCTGCGATACAATATGTATCGTAGAGTTATAGCAATATTTTTACAATATGACGTCCGTTTGATCCTATTGGTTGCGCTACCAGTGCATGATCTACTCTGCACCCGTGTCATGCATGCATTCACTGCACTCACAGAAATCGCTTGAACTGACTTAACTAAATTGTATGTACAACAAAGAATTATTGAAAATGTTTAATGTTCTGGAAATAAATCTGATAATTGAATTTCAGTTTAATTTAAAATGTTGTTCAAAATATTGTGATACGTATTGTATCGTACACCCATTATTGTGATACGTTATTGTATCGTGAGCTGAGTTTATCGTAACACCCCTATGAGTCAACAATAAATAAACATTGTTTTAACACGTTAGAGCACTAAAACTTATTTAGGATAATAATAATTTATTTTATTATAATTATTATATTTAGGGGTGCTGAGATGAAATTTAGGTGCTCTAGAGAAGGAAAAAAAAAAAAAAAAAGTCTAAAATCACCCGTCTGGCAGGCTGAGGTTTGTTTAGAGTAGTCAGGCTGAGGTCAGGACATACCAGGCCACTGCTACTGCTACTGCTACCACACACACACACACACACTATATGTACCAGCCCACCACTACACACATACGCACACGCACAGTGTAAGGAGATACACAGACCACAGCAGCCTTGCCATGTGAAGCAGGCTGGCAGAAGCAGCCTTGCCATGTGAAGCAGGCTGGCAGAAGCAGCCTTGCCATGTGAGGCAGGCTGGCAGAAGCAGCCTTGCCATGTGAAGCAGGCTGGCAGAAGCAAGCCTTGCCATGTGAGGCAGGCTGGCAGAAGCAGCCTTGCTGTGGCAGGGCTGGAGGCAGGAGGACCCCCTGTCACAGCAGAGTGGCCTGTGTCACGCTAGCCAGCCAGCAGGGCCCACCACACCACACACACACAGCAAGATTACAGAGCAGGGACTGGTGTTTCACATGCACACATAATCCCAGGGAAGCCCCATTCAGAGGGTGAGGCTCGGAGTGTGGTGTAGCATGTTCTAGGCTGTTTTCCGGGGGGGGGGGAACGGGAGAATGCCGCGTGCAGCTGATGTCAAGGGAAGGCTGGGTGGATTTGATCACCAGAGAACACGTGTTTGTGCGGGACAGATCCTGCCGTCACGCTCCATATCCCCAGAGGTGCTCTGACACACCGCGGCCCGCCTGTGGAACCGCGAGCCCAACGCGCACCAGCAGACACGTGACGCTCTAAGGCGTCAGTGTGTGTGTGCGTGTGCGTTACCTGAACTGCTGGAGGAGTCCGAGTCACTGGACGAGTCGCTGCTGCTGCTGCTGCTGTCTGAGGAGGAGGACGAGGAGGAGGAGGAGGAGTCAGAGTCGGTGGAGGACTCCACCTCCTGCCGCTGGGTCATGATGATCTTGGGGGCGTTCTTCAGGTGCTCCCTCAGCTCGTCACTACGGCAACCCAAACGGAGGGGAAGACGGAGAGAGGGGAAAAGGAGAGAGGGGGAGAGAGAGAGAGAGAGAGGGAGCGAGAGAGAGAGAGAGCGAGAGGGGAGAGAGGGAGGAAGACAAGGACAGAGTCAGTTGAGAAGGCGCCTTCCGACAGAACCCCACATCTCTACTGGCTGCGTAGAGAGGCGCGGAGGGCAGACGCAGCGTGGACTGTGGGGAGCGAGGCGCTTACGTCAGGCCGCCCAGACCGATGGAGGTGAAGAAGTTGATGGCGAAGCGCGTGTTCCTGGGGTTGTCGCGGGGAAACAGGCCCTCGAAGAAGGGCTGGAGAGTCCTGGAGGACACACATCCACACACACACACACGCACGATTAGACCCGCTGGGGGTACATATCCTGCTCGTCCTGACCGGCAGACCCCGAAGGGGAAGGGACGAGGCTCCGTGAGGAGCGTTCCCGGGGAGGCGCCCCCCCCAGTACGTACATGTCTTTCAGCCTCTCGTTGAGGCGGGGCAGACCCATGTAGGCGCACAGCTCCTGGAACAGGATCTTCACGAAGATGCGGCTGGAGGACGTGGTGGTGTCCTCGCTCACCTTGATGCACTCCAGCACCTGAGGGGCAGGCCAGACGCATGGTTAGCCCCTCAGACACACACACACACACACACACACACACACACACACACACACACACACACACACACACACACACACACACACACACACACACAGAGCTAGAGCCTGTCTAACACTGGGCTGATGATGGATCGGTCCATGTTTCCCCTGAATTTCTTTCCTGGCCTGGCGGTACGCCAAAATGAAGATATCAGTTATAAATCAGAAGGACATTTGGGTCCCTTTCATCATGATTGCCCACCACCCCCCCCCCCAAAAAAGAAAGCAAACTAGAACAGAGGCAAGCTGAACCCTGGGAGAGGACACAGTGTGTCAGCGGCGGCACAGGCGGCACAGGCGGCACAGGCGGCACGTACGCTCCAGGGGATGGAGTCCGTGTAGAGCAGGTGAGCAAACAGCCGCGCCACGTTCCTCAGCTTGTTGGTCTCCAGGCGATGGATGGACTCGTACTGCTCCATGAAGATGGCCTCGAAGCTCTCCATGTAGTCCTTCTTCAGCACGCAGAACCTCTGGGAACACAAACACACACATGAACACACCGCACTGTACGCACACAAACAATACCAAGGGCCATCTTTGGGTGAGGGGGGAGTCCCGGGGAGGCGAGGCGGCCCTCCGCACGGCGCTCTCCTTCTCCGGACGGCGCGTGGTCGAACTCGGGGCTCACCCCTGCTAGCAGACCGAAGAACTTCTCGTAGGTCCTCTGCTGGGCACAGCAGTCCAGAATCATGTTGCACAACTCTTTCTGTGGAGACAAGACACAATAATAACACATTTTATTGGCAATGCGCCTTTCTTGCAGCCAAAGCGCTACAGTACAGTAAATGACAACACAATAAAAAATCTGATAAGGTAAGTTTTAAGCAAACATTTTTTTTAAATCATAATAAATGGACCCTGACACATAAGGTTTCAACTTCTCAGTGCCTGTACCAGGACTAAGCCATAGATACATAGAGTCCATAAACAAACCATCCACAGAACACATAAAGGCCATATTGGATCAAATAGGATAGATTGGTCTCGATGTCTAGTGGAGCCCTCCCCCCAGAATCGCCCTGCAGCTGGAAACAGCCCCACCCTCTGGTCTCCAGGCACAGAGGAAGCAGAGATTACAGGCTTCCTGTCTGTGTTGAAGCATTAAGCCCCTGTTGCCCAGGCATGCCGCATCTGGGTTCTGGGGCCTAGATGGTCGAGGCTTGGGACAGGATGTTGGACTAGGACTACGGCTGGGGTCGGGACTGGGGGGGGGAGTGGTAGGGTGAGTTGTCAGGAAGGCTTTGGGGAGCCATCTGTCGTGAGGTTTGTGGGAGGAGGTGCTTTCATGGCAGACGAGGCCTTGCGCACTCTCTCCCTCGGTCTGTCTCTCTCCATTTCTGTCTCTCCATCTCTGTTTCTCTCCTCTCTCTCTCCCTGTCAGTCTCTCCCTCTCTTTCCGTCCGTCTCCAGTTCTCTGTGGGAAACCAGATGAGGTTCTACACCTGATACCTTATCTAGGGAGAAAGACAAGATAAAGGAAAAAAAAGCTAGAGCTGGCACAACTTAACCCCCCCCCCTCCTCCTCCTCCTCTCATCTCTCCTCTCCCCCCCCTCCTCCTCCTCTCATCTCATCTCTACTCTCCCCCCCTCCTGTCAGACAAGTCAGCTTCTCTCCTCTCCCTCCAACTCTCCTGTCAGACGTCAAACTCTTACACACAAAAGGGGGGCGTACAAACTAAACAGGCTTGTCATCTGAATTTTCCTTACAAAAACTAAAACAAATATCAACGCCATGTTTCCACATCCAACGTCCACAGGGTGGGTAGGGGAAGCTGCCGCACCCGCCCGAATGGGGAAGAGGTGCAGCCCTGTACACTCAAGCCCCAGGTGTGTAGCCGTGATTCATGTCTGACAGTCACTGACATGTTTACAACTGACGATAAAAACATCGCTGCGCTCGGCTACCTGGGCACGCTCAACCCGTCACTGACGAGACCCGGCTGAACCCTGCATTCACATTCCAACATCGACAACGAGGGGCTTTTCAACCCGTTTTTTCCCCCCCAAACATACCGCAAACGTCGGTTCGGAACTACGGAAAATCACCAGCTGCTCCTCTCCGCCCACGGAGGAGCGTGGGCCGGGCCACAGCTATATGGGGAGCCTGGTGGAGGCATCAGGTTGTGCTTATGGAAACCTGGAGGTGAGAGTCCTCTTTGGGAAGTCGGAACTGAGGTCTGAGGCTGGGGGGGAGCATGTCGGCCTTGGAGGGGGCTCACTGAACTGTGAACTCTACGTCAGAGGTCTTCAACCCTGGTCCTCAGGGACCCGCTGTCCTGCACGTTTTAGATGTTTCCCTGCTCCAACACACCTGATTCAAATGAATGGGTCGTTATCTAGTGATGCAGAAAGCTGCTAACGACCCATTCATTTGAATCAGGTGTGTTGGAGCAGGGAAACATTTAAAACGTGCAGGACAGGAGGTCCCTGAGGACCAGGGTTGAAGACCTCTGCTCTACGTGACTCGATGGGGTCACCGAGTTCACCCTGTGTCGTGGGGGGTTTGGAGGTTCGATATCTGGGTCGCGTCCAGGTGAGAATGTTGTGGATGGGTAGGGGACTTTGAGGGCAGGGCTCTGGATCCAGAGAAGGTTCTAGGCGTGGGAGCGGAGCTGCAGCCTGGTTCTGAGAGCGGCGGTCTTCAACCCTGGTCCTCAGGGCCCACGACCCCTGTACGTTCTAGATGGTTCCCCGCTCCAACACACCTGATTCTAATGAATGGGTCGTTACCAGGCTTCTGCTGAGCTTCGTAATGGACATTCACTTCAAACAGGCCAGTGTGGCCCTGAGGACCAGGACTGAAGATCATTGTCTGACATCTTAACAGGCCAACCAGGAAGTAGGGCAAATGTCTTCGCCCCCAGTGACCAATATGTGCATGGTCCCCATGGAGACCAGAAGTAAATATTTATACCCAACCCCTGAACAAAGTAAACATACAAAACGTGGGGGAGGGGTGATGGAGGGCTGTGATGGGGGGGGGGGGTGAAAAAAGACATTTATGAGGAGGGAGAGAAGAGGAAGGGGAGGAGGAGGGAGAAGGGGGTGGAGGAGGCATACTGAGGTGTGTTTGGTGGGAGAGAAGGAACAGGAGAAGGTGGACGAGAGAGTGTGCAGCATCCTAAACACCGTCGTCTTAGCAGAAGACTGAGCTGGGCTACCCACCGTCTCACTGTCAGGGAAGTCCATCTTTATCAGCTTGTGGGCACACTCCTCAAAGTCCAGACTGAGGAGACACAAACAGACAGCCAAAGTTAGCTTGAAGACTCCACCAATCCTGCTTCTCTACAGAATCAGCTTGTTTGACAGGAAGACATTTTAGAAGACTGTAATGTGCCTCAGCAAACAAACAGGCTGATTAACAGATTGGGTTTGTCCCCAGGGGGTCTGGACTCTGTTCTACATTGTCCTCATCTTACAGTAGACTGTGTGTGTGTGTGTGTTGTGTGTCTGGGGGAGAGAGAGAGAGGTGTAGATGTAAAGCAGAGCTGAGAGGAATACTCCAGACCCGGTGGGTGACTCCCACACTTACTACACACATTCTGCATCTGGGTGATAACAGCTGTGTGCGCACACACACACACACACACACACACACAGCATCCAACGCATCTGACTCAGTCTCTCTGGCATTCCAACTGAGAAAATTCACACCATCTTCTCAAAATACAGTCTCCTTGATAGCAAACATGCTCCATGATGTACTCCCATCTGATCAAGTGCACCAAGACCTGCCGGACTACAAGATAGATGACAGGACAGCTCGACTTCACACGCTCTCAAATAGCACTGAGCATCTTTTCTTTTTACACCAGAGAAATGTGCGGCACTGATATTTTCCTAACCTGGCTGAGGCTGTTAAAAGCGTGTGGAAGTGTTAGACGTGGTGCCAGGCGTGTGTGTGTGTGTGTGAGTACTAGGGTGAGGAGAGAGGGATGGTAGGCCAGTTGAGAGGAGCGAAGGGGAGGGAGAAGAGAGGACTGTAGACGATGGTGTTTGGGAGTGTTTTGGGGCAGAAGAGGGGCAGGGTAGAGGCGTTCATCAGCGAGCTGAAAGCAGTGCATCAGAGGAGGGGGGGGAGAAGCTTTCAGCATCAGTGCCAACTGACTGGCTGGCCCCAGGGTACAGCACTGATGGGCCTGCTCTCTCACCGATCCCTCCCTCCCTCCCTCTCTCTCTCTCTCTCTCTCTCTTCCTCAATGTAGCTCTCCCGTCCCTCTCTCTACCCCCCCTCTGTATTGGGCCCACCCTTGTAAAGGGTAGCTGAGGAGGGCAGATTGACCGGTTTCAACCTGGTGCTAAACCCTCACTTCAGCTCAGAAGTGTTTGGTAAACAAACGCACTCCCTCCTCCATCCTTCTGCATCTCTCCCTCCATCTCCTTCCCCCATCCCTGGGCTTGTTGTGGTGCTTATTTTGACATTGTCCCACTCAAGTGGCTAAATATATGTATGAATGTATAATAATGGACACAAATTAATTTGTATATAATAAAATATAAAAAATGAGGTGAAGTGAAGTTGTTTTGAGAATCCGTGGTAAATGTTGGTGAAAGCACACCCATCTGGTAGCCTGGCTGCCAGCCAAACTTCTCCCCTGAAGTTGGGTCTGGAGGGTCTCGTATTGGGAACAACTATATAAAACCAGGATCTGGGCGGACCAATGAAATTGCCAGGAAGGGCTTTATAGGATGATGGACAGATGATCAACAGTAGCATAATCAGCAACGTCACGAAAGAGCCCTTGGGTTTGTTTTCAACAAACAACATATTACGTTGCTCTGATTGGTTGTAGGTCTATCCAATTGAGCGTAGAGGCATTTGTTTTACGAGTTAGGTTGAAACACGCCCCATAGTCACAGCCCAACGGAGAGTTTTCAGACTCATATTCTGACTAGAATTATGAGTATGACAATGTCAGGCTACCCATCTGGTACAAATTCAGTTGAATTGTGTAAGCCGTTTGTTCTGACATTACATGTACTGTGCACAGATATCTAAGGCCACACATCCAACCTGCAGTCCAATTAGTACAAGCATTCTGGTAAATCTTGATTATATTACTGTGCTGAATATATTGCTGGGGTGAATATACAGTATGTGTACTGGGTTGAGGTCAGCAAATCCAAAATAATACAATAACGAAATATTTTTTCTATACGGTATCATGATAATCATATACTAACCCTTATTCATTTTTGTTCATTCCTAAAAAGTCCCAATTCATTTACCAAACTTCCTCACTAGTGATTCTTCATTTTTGATTTATTTTTAATTTCCCCAAATATTCCCCCTTATTCCTGAATACTGTATTTCTTTGATTAACGCCACCCTCAAATAAACCTAAAATAAAATAAAGAACTGGAGAGAGGCAGGTGCTCTTGCGTAAGCAAGCAAAACTAGTTTACATGGCTACAGTATAGGTGTTTTTGCTTTAAAGTTGTTCATGAATTCCTTGCAAATCAGCGTTAATAAAAAGCAGATGAGATAGAGCTAGCTAGTCTAGCTAACATTGACATTCGCTTGTTGCTATATCGGTAATTTAGAAGAACGTACTGTTCAAACTAGCTTAGAACATTTAATGTAGGGTGGTGTTTCCACCCCCCCCCCATACACGCCACCCTCAAATAAACGCCGCCCGCAAATTAACGCCGCACCAAAAATTAACATTTTGAAATAAACGCTGCAGCGTTTAATCGAAGATATACGGTATTCCCATGGAAAGCTTCCACCTCTGAAAGTTCCCAGAATCCTGCCCCCCTACCCATTCCCGTCCAGCTCCCCTCCCCTCCTCCCGATCCCAGGAAGGCAGTGGCACCAGGCCATGCATTTCCTCCAGACCCACATGGAGAGATGTGTGACTTCTTCAAACACGCTTTAAATATCCCTACCATCGTGGGAGGCTGCTGTGTGTGTGTGTGTGTGTGCGCGCGCGCATCTTGGCCAGGCATTGCTTTCTACCATCTGTGTGAAGGTTTGATTGAGACCCAGAAGAGAGGTCCAGATCCAGCCTCTGGCTGGCGAAATGACCCACTTCAGTCAGCAACGTTGGCCCTGGGACCAGAGAGACAGGCCAGCCCGGCCGCTGACTGGACCCTGTCAACCCTGGGCTGCCAGCAGGAACTGCTCCCACTCTACAGACACCGCATTGATATCTGGACTACAAAGTCCGGGCTTGCAGAGAAGCCGGACAGAGGCAGTATGGTGCAGTGTGCTTGTGGCCAGGGTATTACACGGTGAGGCGTATACCTGGACTGGATGGCCAGGTAGATGGTTCTCCTGAAGGCGACCAGGTTGACTTCCGTCTGGTCGAAGATGGTGATCTTCTCTCCGTCTGGAGCAGAGAGGAGAGATGATGTTAGGAGGACGTAAGGGGAGGGGGCACAAGCGGCCACCTCCTGGGGATCTCCGTGACAACCCTGGAAGGCCGGGGTGAGGGAAGCGTTCCAGACAGGCCAGTAGGAGAGGCAGGCTGACACACTAATGGCTTTCTGGCTTTGCTTCCTGTGGGCGACCCAGACGCTGGGTGGATGAGAGACGAGGACACACGAGGACACTACTGTGGCTGAATGCTCCCACTCTCTTCCTCTCTCCATCTTCTACCCCAGGCTCTCTCTCTCTCTCCCCCCATCCTCTACACCAGGCTCTCACCCCCCCCTCATCTCATTGGCTCTCTAGCTCCCTCTATCTGGCCCAACCAGCCATGTCCCTCCCTCCCTCAGAGCTCAGTACAGCCGGCTGAACACCTTACCTTCTCCAACCTCTCCCTCCTTCTCTTCATCATTGTCGTCGTCGTCGTCGTCGCTCCCGTCCGCGTCCTCTCCCGAGTCGCTGCTTCCCTCGTCCAGGATCTCTGCACGCGCACGCGGGGAACACGGCGGTTATGGGAGATTCAAAACCAAACACCTTCATGACTTCAGACATCAACGTGCAGATGTTGCGTCCAACCAAGTGGGCGTGTTAAACCTGCGACCTGGACCCGAGTTTGGCCTGTTGCTCCAACATTCCTCCGCATGTCAGTGAGACAGTAAGGCATCCTGATCCAGGAGCGCCACACCTACCCTTCTTGATGGTCTTGTACTTCTCCTCGTTCTCCAGGAAGTCCGGGTCCATCTTGAACACATCTGGACGGATCAGATATTTCCAGTTACAGTAGAGCACAAGGCGCTGTGACGGTTTTGGATATAAAGCATCAGATCAACAGAAACATTGTGTGTATGTAGGTGTGTGTGTGTGTGTGTGTGTGTAGTTAGGTGTGTGTGTGTATGTAGGTGTGTGTGTATGTAGGTGTTTATATAGGTGTGTGTGTGTGTATGTAGGTGTATGTGTCTGTAGGTGTGTGTAGGTGTGTATATAGGGGTGTGTGTGTGTGTGTGTAGTTAGGTGTATGTAGGCGTGTGTGTATGTAGGTGCGTGTGTGTGTAGGTGTGTGTGTGTGTAGGTGTGTGTGTGTGTGTGTGCGCGTCTCACTGAGGACGTCCTCCTGGTTGTACTCGTCCTCCAGGGGCAGCATGTGTGTGAACTGGTCCTCCTCCTCCACCAGGTCCAGGCCCTCGGGCACCACCGGGTGGTCCTTGAAGCCGTCCTTCCTGATGGCGAACATCACCTCGATCATGTACTGCACCCGCTTGTCGATCTCAGACTCGTGGAGGATGTTTCTCAGGCGCTCGAAAATGGCTGTGGGGAAGAAGAAAAAAACCAGTTCAAACGTGTTTGATAACGAAAGCAGTGGCTAACAGTAACCTTGTACTATAGGCACTGTAGTCCTGCATGATGTCAGTGCCTCAGTACTTCTCGCTGGTGCTCCTGTCGGGCAGACACAGCATGGTAAACACTCCTACTTGGTATCAGCTTCCCGTTACGACTACAGACTAATGACGTAGCCTGTATACTTGTTGCGAAAGTAAACAGCGGAGCTCAGCAATGCATGTGCCAACCTGCCTCAGAGAGCCACGATCCGATCATGCCCTGGAGTTCTCAAGAAGCAACGCAGGACGAATCCTTCCTTAGGCGTCCACAATTCGGAGATGTCTATCAGCGCTGTGCACAAGTGTAAACGACTCTTCTGCACAGCTTCTAAGTTGTCAATGTGACAACAAACCCACTGAACGTGGGAGAACGCGGAAATACTTCTTCTTAAGAAACTCAGACAAGCTAGATAAGCTGTGTGTAGCTGCCAACTGGCTTTACAAAGGCACTTTTCAACGTTTCGACCATAAACCCTCTGTACCGTTGATGCCTCTGGGAGAGACCTCGGTGAGCTTAAGGCCACACTCCTTGAGGAAGGCGATGGTGACCTCCACGCTGTCGTCTGAAGGTCTCTCCAACAGCAGGGTGAGCATCTCCAGACACAGCACCTCGTGGGCCTGGTGGAGGACAGGTAGGTAGAGAACCATTAACCGGGAAATAAACAACAGATTTGAGAGATCCCGATTGGTTCTTTGGACAGAGTGACGAGATCTGAAATGGGCAGTTCTAGAACTATGTCAAGAGGCCTAGATGCGTTGTGAAGATGTTCCAGGATGACATACCACATTTTGGTTGATGAGGTGGGCCACGAACTTGGATGCCGTCAGACATTGTTGCTGAAAAACAAACCCCACCGAGTGTTACCAACTAGAAACTGATCAACAGGGCACCTTTATGGTTCACGGTCTGCACTCGTGTTCTGATCTTGTAGTGTCGGTCTTGCGCCACGTGGGCTAGCACGCATACTGGGGCGTTTAGGGGGCAGCGCATCAGGGTGGCTACCTTGTCATTCCTGCGGTATCCCTTGCGGAAGTTGAGGATGAGTCGTCTGAGGATGAGTTCTCCGATCTGGGGGAACTTGGAGTTGATGATGGCCACCACGGCAGCGTACACGTGGGTGAAGATGGGAGACGCACTCTGGGCCTGCAGGACCGAGCGGGCAAACACACCTCTGGACACACACACACACACAGAGTTAGGGATGTGCAACAGGCCATCAATTGCTCCCAATTCAGACCCCTGACACACACACACACACACAGTCCGTTACCTGCCCCTGACGATGTTCTCCTGCAGAAGCTCCTGGATGATCATGGCGATGTTGGACACGTTGACCTTGTTGATCAGACCGTTGATGGATTTCTTCAGAGCCTCCCAGCTCATACGCTGGTATGCCAGGCTAGTGGGGAGAGGGAGATATGTGAGGGAGGGAGGTACAGAATTGGGGTTCACGTCAATAAGTGCACAAGACAGCACCACCTGGTCAGGAATCAGTTGTATCCCTATTGATTCTCATGGCGCTAATGATAATGACGAGGAGGACTACAAAGATGGCGGCCGTACCTGCTCTTGTCGGTGATCTGCGCCTGCATCATCCGGAGCTTGGCGGGGGGGATGTAGGCCCCCCCCGTGCGGGTCAGGATGGGGTCCAGCTCCTCCTTCTTCTTCTTGATTGGAGGCTCTTCGCCTGCGTCCTCCCTATTGGCTGGGGACGGAGACCGGCCCCTCCTCCTGAAGTCCTCCCTGTCCCGGCTGGAGTGGCGTTCGTAGCGGTCCCTGTCTCGGTCCTGATACCGATCTCTGAGGAGGAGGAGGTTAGTTAAGGTGAGTTACAGGTCTGGGACAGAAGCCAGGTGTTTGTTGTTGTGTTGTGATTTACTTGGCACTCTTACAGGCTTTTCACATGGGACTTGGTCCAGGATTAAAAGCTTTATTAGCCCCAGGCTAAGGGAGCTGTTAGCTCCAGGCTAAGGGAGCTGTTAGCTCCAGGCTAAGGGAGCTGTTAGACCCAGGCTAAGGGAGTTGTTAGCCCCAGGCTAAGGGAGCTGTTAGCCCCAGGCTAAGGGAGCTGTTAGCCCCAGGCTAAGGGAGCTGTTAGACCCAGGCTAAGAAAGCTTTCACCCTGGCACAATTCTGGCATATTCCAAAGAGGGCTAACCCAGACTTGAGCCTAGAGCTTGCCTCTGGAGCAGGGTTAGCCCCAAGTGTGCAGGGTTATCCCCTGAAAATCGACTAAACACAGGGATAAGATATCCCGGGGTCAACTCTTAGCCTGGGGCTAAGGATAACCATGGGCTAAGAATATGCAGTGTGAAAAGCCTATTAGATAGGGCCAGTGACCAGAGCAGCCAAGCCAGGCGTGTTGTTACCTGCCGTAGCGTCCCCTCTCATAGCGCCGATCTCTGTCCTGGCTCCTGGAGCGAGACCGTGACCGCGACCGCCGGCCCTCATCGCTCCTGGAACAACAGCAACACGAGAGATTTACCAAGAGCACACATCGTACAACTTGGTCCGTTCTCCCAGACCAAATCTGTCTATTCTATTGTTAACAGAACACATTTTACTCCAAGCATTTCTATGTATTCAGGCCTAGTCTATATCTACACATTCAGGCTCAGTCTATATCTAGATGTTCAGGCCCAGTCTATATCTACATGTTCAGGCCCAGTCTACATCTACATGTTCAGGCTCAGTTTATATCTAGATGTTCAGGCCCAGTCTATATCTACATGTTCAGGCTCAGTCTATATCTAGATGTTCAGGCTCAGTCTATATCTACATGTTCAGTCTCAGTCTATATCTACATGTTCAGGCTCAGTCTATATCTACATGTTCAGGCCCAGTCTATATCTACATGTTCAGTCTCAGTCTATATCTAGATGTTCAGGCTCAGTCTATATCTAGATGTTCAGGCCCAGTCTACATCTACGTAGATCTAGAGCCAGAGGGAGCAGGAAGCCAGGATAAATCTCCACGTACTCGTGGTCTGGGGATGTGCTCCTTTTCCTGGCCTGGCCGGCTTCCCCTGGGGCTCTCTGAAACACAACCACAACAGTATGAACACCAACAATGTGAACGTCGACATGGTCAGTTATCTGATCAAACACACAGCACGCGGGCCTGGGTCAGAGCCACGAATCAACACATACTTTGCGATTAACGGTCACGATTCCTTCGGCCACTGTGCTGCTTGTAAGTACTAAACATGCGTGTGGCCTCACCCTGATGACGTGAGCAACGCTGCTCTTCATCCTGCGGACCGTGCCTTCGTCTTCATCATCGCTGTCTTCGTCATCGCTGCTGTCACTGCGGGACCCGCTGGAGTCCTGGCTGCCTTCGCTGGGCCCGGAGGAGGCCACGTCTCTGGGGCTCACTGCCCCGACCCTTCCTGCCCTGGGGCTCACCACCCCGGGGATGGCTGGCTTGGGGCTCTCGCTTCCAGACTCTCTGTCCACTGCTACAGTGAGACAGAAACGACAGACAATAATTGAATAAGATGCTGGTTTTTCCCTCTGTAGAAAATGTAGTACTGTACAATTGTAACTCACCACGGATCCTCTCGACCTCGGCGTCTCTGGTTGAGGGACTGCCGATGCTGCTAACGGGAGGCTCCATCCGTCTAGGGCTGGACGGCTGAAGGTACAGAGGCCACCGAACCGTAATTAAAAACGAGTTAAATAGCTAGCTAATGCAGTTACTAACTTTGCCTAAGCGAATAGTAAAAGGCGGACTAGCTCAGAGCTCGGGTCAGTTGGACCGACATCTACTTAGGTAGCAATCGTGGCGGAAGCAGCAACAGATTGCCTGACATCAACAACTTAACAAGCTGGTTTACTGTGTAAGGCCGTCCATCAGTCAGGTCAGTTATGATTGAGACCGTTTTAGAGTAAGAATTCGTTGTTGATGTAGCAAACAAGTTAGCAAACCCATCGTTGTAAAGACATATCTATCAAGCAAAACATACGGTGGAATAACCCAAAACGCCACTTAGCCAGCATAGCTAGAGAACAGTTGCATGGAAGATGACAAAAGGGTGTCATACATAGCAGCTAGCTAGCAACTTATAATGGACCCATGCAACTTATTAAATACAAACATTTAGGCCAAAACTTTTTAATTATGAACTTGGACTAGGTAACGGGTCACGAATTGCTAGCTAGTAGTGTAAAGAGGCATGAACGTTAGCATGTCTAGCTAGCAGGATAGCTAGAGCGCGGTCCAGGTTTGCCCCATGTGAGGAGCGCGGTTGCTAACACCGCTAGGCTAGTTAGCTTAGCTGACGGTAGCCAAGCGTCGTAAAATTACCCCATGATAATAGCTGGAACAACTTCAGATACAAGTTGTAGCTAACACTTTTCCTCCTTTTATAGAGGAAATGGTTTGTTGATATTAGTCAACACAAGTATAAAGTTCTCCTACCTCTGATGATTTCGGACTGAGTTCTGCTACCAAATCTGTGTCGTTTGTCTCCGAAGCCATTTTCCACACATACTTCCGTAACAGCTACTCTACTACGGGTAGTTGTAAGGGTAAGAAATGACCATGCACTAAAATATATACATCTTGGAGATACCTGTCGAGAGTATAAGCTGCAGCACCATAATATGATGATGACTATCCGAAAAACTGGGATATCTCGATAAACATCATAGTTATGTATTTCTTAACTTCTTGTGTTCTTCAATGGGTTCTTATCAAGAAATAAGCTACTACAACTCTCAAGAAGTGTAGACGCACAATGATCTCACAAGCCTATACTTTACTGCCACGCAGTGGCTACTGCTACCAACTCAGAACAGCTATAATCAAGAAGAATCATTTGATAAGCTGAACAAAATGCATTGTTTTTGCCGGTAGTACCTGGCCTTGAACTTGATCTGCTATACAGGTCTGCAAAAGTGTCATATATCACACTTATATCGCCTGCTTGGAAATGCAAGCCTATTAAACAGGCTGATTTTTATTTGCAGTACATTGACTATAAAATGTGTCGTTCTGTCTTCAGCAGTAAAGAAGTGTGTACCATTCCAGGATATAAACAGTACTCAAGTTTCATCAACAACACAACATTCAAGAATATGATTTTATTTTATATTTCTTCACAGCAACAAAAAATAGCAATAGCCTACTAGTGTTTACCTTTGACATGAAATATATTATTTTTTCAAATGTTTAAATACATTAAATAACAATATGGCAAATGCCAAGATAGATAAGAAACAATGTTACCAGTTATATTAAATGCTATGTGTTAAACCAGTCCAAACTGCCTTCATTTCACAGGGAGCAACCTGGGTTAGTTAAGATCATACTTGTGATAGACCTTACAGTCTGTTTGTGTTGTGTACTAATTCAGTATGTTTTTTTTCTTGCTAACAGACTACATTAGTATATCAGTTGTATTGTGTCCTTACTTCATGTTCAACCTCTAACTATGTATGTCACAGTGATCAAACAAAACCTTATTATCCTTTCAGGTTTTGAGTAAAATCTTGTGTTTGAACACTCATCCTTTTGGCCATCTGTTTCTAGACAGTCCCTCACATTCAGGGCCTCTAACAAGACTGGCTGCTTTAGGTCCTTGTTGCCCGTCTAAGACAATTACACCATTGAGTGTATGTGAAAAAAGGGCGAGAAAAACTAAATACTGCCACACTAGAGGTGGTATATTTAAAAGTGTAATTGTAACAACAGTGGTTGTTGTCAAGACTTGATACTGATGATGTCAAAGGGCTACACCATGCAGTGGTGGGCTGCAAATCTCTCTCATCTGGGACGTCCAATCACAGACCCTCCATCTCTCATAGCCCCTCCCCCTCCATGACCCGTCCAGTCACAGACCCTCCATCTCTCATAGCCCCTCCCCCTCCATGACCCGTCCAGTCACAGACCCTCCATCTCTCATAGCCCCTCCCCCTCCATGACCCGTCCAGTCACAGACCCTCCATCTCTCATAGCCCCTCCCCCTCCATGACCCGTCCAGTCACAGACCCTCCATCTCTCATTGCCCCTCCCCCTCCATGACCCGTCCAGTAAAGGACCCTCCATCTCTCATAGCCCCTCCCCCTCCATGACCCGTCTCACAGACCCTCCATCTCTCATAGCCCCTCCATGACCCGTCTCACAGACCCTCCATCTCTCATAGCCCCTCCCCCTCCATGACCCGTTCAGTCACAGACCCTCCATCTCTCATAGCCCCTCCCCCTCCATGACCCGTCCAGTCACCGACCCTCCATCTCTCATAGCCCCTCCCCCTTCATGACCCGTCTCACAGACCCTGCATCTCTCATTGCCCCTCCCCCTCCATGACCCGTCTCACAGACCCTGCATCTCTCAATGACCCCCCCATGATCCGTCTCTCTCTCCTTGTGACCCCACTTCCCCTTACATAGTCTGACCCTCTCTATAGCCCCTACTCCTCCCATAGGGCCTCCCTCTCTCCTAGCCCCTCCCGCTTCCTTAGCCCCTCCCTCTCTCCTAGCCCCTCCCTCTCCCTAGCCCCTCCCTCTTTTCTAGCCCTGCCCTTGTGACCCCACCGACCCTCTCAAAGCCCCACCCCAGTCCTCCAGCCAGCAGATTGTCCTTCCTCCAACTCGTCCTCAGAGCAGCTGTAGCTCGAGTGTTCCGTGTGCCCCAGGAAGTCAGTAGGGGGAGACAGGCCCTCTCCATCCTCGTCTTCCTCCTCCTCCTCCTCCTCCTCGTCATGCAGGCTGTTGCTCCGGCTGTCTCCCCCAGGCTTGGTGCCTTTTTTCCCCAGGACTGGGCTCCCTGAGTCTGGCTGGGACGCCCGCTGCTCCTTGGCCTTGCGGCTCCGCTTCCACTTCATACGTCTGTTCTGGAACCAGATCTTCACCTGGTCAAACGCGAACATACACACACATGCACACGCACACAAACACACGCACATACATACACACACATACAAATAATGGTTAAAGTATAACTAAACTATTACCAAAAAATAAGCCTTGTCACCAGCATTGATCCCTAGCTGGTGGACAGTACCTGTGTCTCAGTAAGCATGAGTGAGGTAGCCACCTCGAAGCGCCTAGGTCTGGACAGGTACTTGTTGACCTTGAACTGGTTCTCCAGTTGCAGCAGCTGCTGGCTGGTGAAGGCTGTCCGAGGCCTCCGGCATTTCCCCAGTACACCGACCTGCGGAGTGACTGGGAGACAGGGGGGGGGACGACATTTTATAGGCTCTGAAAGGTAATGTCTCAATCTGCAAAAGTGACCCAACTGTCTGCTTTTACATATCCGCTTGAATGAAGTATAAATTATGATTGAGACACAATGAGAAAGTATCCAGAGTGGTGTACTCCCATGGAGACAGTCATAAATGAAAAGGATCAGGATCATATCCTTTTTTTTTAATCAGTGGTAGGACAAGAATATAATATGCAGAGTCTATATAACTGGACCATTAACTTAATGAAACCGTTGCCTGTTATCAGCTCTTGAAGATTATTTCCTGTGTTGTTCCTTCTCACCTCGACTGATGAAAAGGCTATTTATGACTAATGTAAACATGGTGCCGAAAAGGTGGCATCATTATAGTCACATTATAAAGGGGAAATATTTTAGGATATTATTAAATATTTTAGAATTAGCACTTGATTGAAAATTACTCACTAAAATATACATTATTTGCACGATATAATATTATAATAAAAGTTATACATATAGTATAGTATATATATATAAAACGAATAAGTCAAAAAAATTAAGGTGATGCCGGTAACTCACCTCCATACTCTCCGAGTCTGGGCATCATCATTCCCGCGCTGATCCAGTGTTCCAAAGAGAAGGATCCAGCCATAGCGGCTGCCTTCAGATGCTCCGGATATGGCTGGGCCATCTGCGTAAAGCCAGGATATATGAAGCCAGGATGCTGCGCTCCCAGAGCAGCCAGGGGGTACAGGGAAGCTGGGTACAGTCCGGGAAAGGAGCCCGGAGTCAGCGCCGTGAGGCCGGGATGGGGAATGTTCAACAAACCCGGTTTGGGGATGATACCCGTCTGGATAAGAGCAGCGTTCGATGTCCTCTGGGGAGACGGGGTTTCCGAGCGGTGGCACGACACGGGAGTATGTGTGTTTTCACTGCACAGCCCCTGAGATCCGTCCCAGTGAGCTGGGTGCGGGTGCGCGTTGTGCGCCAGGAGCGCATCAATGCGAAAGTTGTTGGATTTCTCCATTGCCGTCATTTTCTCTCCTCCAGGAAAGCAAATGTCCAGCCAACTCAAATTACACAACTTTTTGAAAAAACCCTAATACTTGTCAGATCGTTAAAAAGAGTCTTTGACAGAAGAAAACCGGAAAACAGCTTTGTTATTTGGTCGTTATATATATATATATATATATTAAAGCCTACACTCGTTATTAAAATTGGCTAATCATCATCCCATCTCCATTCCTTTTTTTTTTTTTAGCTTTCTTCTTTATGTCCCGTCAGCCCCTTGCTCTCTGCTCCCGTGCGTAATGCGCGTCCACCTGCCACTGGTCTAACTTTTCTCCACTATTGCGTCCAGGAATAGTTCTGTCTATCTGGCTTCCGATTGGCCCATCTCAGCAAGCGAGACAGAGGGACAACCACTCACTTATATATCCCCCTCGGTGTTTTAATAATATAAATTACACTCTGAAACTCCCCTCTCCGCGTGCATGCCAGATTGCCAACCGCACCACTCAGGCACGTGGAAAGATAGCACTGGAAAGGACGTTTCGGGAGAAAAACGTCTCTTGGTCTGCTACTGCACCAATGAGCTCATTTCTCAAGAACAAACAGAAAAATGCAAAGTATAATTTGTTATTTATTAGCTGCGACTACAGCTCTTTAGCTCGCTCTGTCCGTTGGTTGGTTGGTTGGTTGGTATACAAAACTGCATAGGAGTACGCAGTTACTGCGAATTTGCACTTGTTTAAAACGGCCTTATCTTTCAAATACCTCATAGGACGGCAGGAGTCAGGCTGGCTGTCCTTGCGCGTGGCCTCTGGCATTCTTTCTCTTCCAGCAGGTGATGCTGGGGCACCTTTTTCCCACCACCTCTCAAACACTATCTATCACACACATGCGTGCGCACACACACACACTCACACACACACCTTTGTGAAAGCTATGATGTTTGTACGTTAATGAAATGTTTAATAAACATCATTGGTTGTTACAATGATGACTATCAGAGGGCTATTACAGTCTTCAGGGTTACATCATAATTATCAGTCATTAACACACTGTACAGCTGATAACCATGACATCAACAACAGGCTTCCCAGCAGCTAACTTTCCACCAACCAGAAGCCATTTCCTGCTGGGTTGCAGAGATGATAAGCGTTGCCCTGCTCCTCTCATGGTGAAGACAAACAGCCACTAACTCCTCATAAAAAAACACATCCTCGTCTGCAGATAATAGCTGACACAAATGGGATATTTTGACGGACAGACTTATTTCAAATTGTAACTTATTTTCCCTTATAATAATGACGTAAAAAAAAAAATCTAGTAGATGTATATATCCAGAACAACATGGCTTACAAATGATTGTGGTTAAAATGTGTGGTAAATACAGGCCGTTCCTTGACTCTGAACACCAAAATACTGTTACCGTGGACTTTTCATCCTTAGCCTCCATAAATTGCAAACAGCTTAGGAACTCTGTGTTGGATAGGAGTATAGAATATAGATAGATATTGTATATGGAGTTCGACAGGGCCGGCCCAAGGCATAAGCGAACTAAGCGGCTGCTTGGGGCCCCTGTGGCTACCAGAGGGCTCCCAAGAGCACATGAAATGACTGTTTAATGTATTATGTAAAAATATATGTATTATTATTTTTTTTATTGGCAACGATAAGCGATGCCGAGGGGCCCCCAACATCTTTTTGCTCAAGGCCCCATAAAGGCTTGGGCTGGCCCTGGAGTTTGCCAAGTGAATGAAGTGGAAACATAAATTGTTGTGAGCAGAGAGGTAAGCCCGTGTTTGGAAGAAAGATATGTGAAGATGAACGTGCTGGTGTTCATACTTCATCTATTGAGACCCTCCAAAGGTGAACCTTGTCGACGTGTCTCCCTGGTGAGCAGACCCCCTCACCCAGAGGAGCACAGATGCTCAGCAAGCGTTAAGGAGCTGACAGACTGCACAGCCTATGGGCAGTAAAACAGCCATTCAGTCATCAACCATTCATACACAAATGTGACAAAGAGGTTAACCCCTTCGACAGCCTGACCCTAGTTAGCACTCTGAAGTTTGAAGAGAGCTGTCTCTCTGTGTTCCGGCCCTACATGTTAATTATAGGAATACAATTCTCTCAGAGCGACAAATGGGTTCATGCTGACCAGAACCTACTGAGGCTGCGCTCTCCTTCCGCTATAATTGTTTGACTATTTTCTCTTTCTCTGAAACCTTCGGCCTCCCTAGTTATCATAGCACATTTAGCAGTTTCTACCCCATTCTGATCCCCAACCCCCAGACCTTGCCTATCCCAGCCCCCAGACCTTGCCTATCCCAGCCCCCAGACCTTGCCTATCCCAGCCCCCAGACCTTGCCTATCCCAGCCCCCAGACCTTGCCTATCCCAGCCCCCAGACGTTGCCAATCCTCAGACCAAATCCGAGCCTCTGCAAGTTGGCCTGGAGCAACAGATGGAGCCCCAGCCTCCGGACTCCCGAGCCTCCCTGTCTTCTAGCCCCCATTCCCCCAGCCCCCATTCCCCCAGCCCCCTAACTATCCAGCCTACCAGGCCCCTAGCCTCCCAGCCCCCAGCCTCCCAATCCCCCAGCCCTCCAGCCCCCCGCCCCCCCCCAGCCTCCCAGCCCCCAATCCCCCAGCCTCCCAGCCCTCCACCCCCCCAGCCTCCCAGCCCCGTCTCTCCTCCTCCTCCTCCTGCTGCTGCTGTCTGTGTGGCCTGTGAAGCCTGGCTGCGTGTGTCTGGCCCATCAGCCTCATTCACAGAGACACCGTTTAGCAGTAATTATCCAGGGCCACGCCCCCTCCTGTCCCTGTCATTGTGCTGGCATGTCAGGGCGGAGGCCATCATTAATCAGCTCTTTCATAACCCTGCTAAACCCCGCTGAACCCTGGCACCCTGAACGCCCACCGCTGGACCCACTCCTTCCCCTGTTCTGCTCAGTCCAGCACAGCCACACAGGAACACCACAATGGAGGCAGAGGAGGGGGGATGACACCGACATGGGATCTGATGAATGGAGAGGGACACAGAGGGATGTCAGATATCTGATAGTGTCTCAATTTGGGAGCTTCCCTCGGAAACAATGTCCAGATTCTGGTTGGAATGTCTAGACTGCTCAAGTTGTAAATTGAATAGTTGAAACTTAGACCGGTGGTTTATGGTTTTGATTGGAATGTTTGCAATGGTCATGTTTTTTCTGGAATGTTCCAACTACAGTTAGATAGTAAACATGGGCGTCTCTTCAGAAAGAAATGTCGCTTTTATAAAGTGTCAAATTGCCATCTGATGTAGCAGAGAGGCATGCCAAGGTCTCTACAGCATAACCCAGCAAACACGGAGGAACAAGTGTGACCTCTTCAGTCCCCTATGTATTATCCTCGGATCTCATCTTCAACTCTTTGACTCATGATGACGGATATGTGACACTGAGGAGGAACCAGCTCTGACAGACAGGCGACTCACCCAATCAGCTCCTCTGTTGATCATGCTGAGCATCCCTGACCTAGTCCTAGTCATCAAGTTGTTTTTCATTTGGGCCTCCCTCCCTCCCTCCATCCCTCCCTCCCTCCCTCTGCCGTGGATAGAGACAGAGAGAAGACAATAAGTGGCGCATTTCCACCAGCTCGCTCAATTGGTGTCTCATCCTTCTGCCCCACAGGCTAACACTAAGACACACCCACTCATAGAATCAGCACATTTTAATCAGGGGCCCTCCCCACCACACATACACACACACACATACACACACACAGCCACTCAGAAGATTAACATGTGTGTTTAACATACACTAACCAAACAACCAGGTTCTATAGATTCCTCTCAAACTGCCTCACCCTGCCTGTGCTGCCTGAAACCTACATCAACCCCCCCCCTCCACCCCCCCTCCCCCTCCTCCCCCAGTCCTACATCCCCCTATCTCCCCCAGTCCTACATCCCCCTATCTCCCCCAGTCCTACATCCCCCTATCTCCCCCAGTCCTACATCCCCTCCACCCCCCCCCTCCACCCCCAGTCCTACATCCCCCTCCTCCCCCAGTCCTACATCCCCCTATCTCCCCCAGTCCTACATCCCCCTATCTCCCCCAGTCCTACATCCCCCTATCTCCCCCAGTCCTACATCCCCTCCACCCCCCCCCTCCACCCCCAGTCCTACATCACCCTCCTCCCCCAGTCCTACATCCCCCTATCTCCCCCACAACTGACAGCAGTAGAGAAAACACAGTGTTATAGAGGTAAATAGTTCCATTGGAATCCTTGTTAAACAGTGCTGGGACACAATCACAGGAGTAAAGACAGAAGGGGGGGGGGGGGTAGGGTTAGACAGGGGGAGGGTTGGGGTAGACCGGGACTGAGGAAAGGGTGTTGATTAAGTTGGATGATTTATAGAGAAATAAAGACAACAGGTTCCTCCCACTCCGGAGGGAAACCTGTCAAGGTCACACGCTAGGAACCCAGCTGAAATACCAGCAGCTTCCCTGTCTGTAGACACAGTCCCAGGCCCAGGCGGGGTCCGTTAATATGTCTGCTGATACAACACTTAGCCTGATCTTCTTATCACCTTCCTGATAGGCTATCCAGTCTAGCCTGCCTGGACACCTGGTCTAATACCTCTAAATGGACAGGTAATGGTGTGTGTGCAGCGCTCAGCCTATCTCTTCCCCAGCTGCTCATTTTCTCATAGGGGACACACACACACACAAACAAGCTCACACACGCATACACACCGCCCACACACACATAGGAGTGTTTGCTGGGATAGTGCTGACAGCTGCCTGTTTATTTAAAAGCCAGTCAGGCAGGTACAGTCAGTAAGTCATGCCATGTACCCGCATGCTGTTTATGCTCCTGCGGCCTTCCCCCTTCTCTCCTTCACAATCTGCTTCTTTATCTTCCGTACTCTCCTCCTCTCTCTCTCTGACCCCTGTCCAGTAGAAGACATTACTCACACACCCTTTTCTCTTTCCAGCTCACCTCGTACATGAAGCCTGAACATAAGTGGCCATAACCACAGAGAAAGATCACCTATCCATGCTAGCAATCTCAATGTGCAGGAACCACAACAGGCATTGATTTTTCCCAGGGTTGTGTAGTTTGGCAGACCAGCTCAGCTGACTCGATTTCCTATCCCCGTCTCAAAGCCAGATTTATAAAGCTGAATAAATCACCTGGTCTATGTGTCTCTATAGCAAGCCTGATTACCTTACAGCCTCACATTTCCTGTTGACATTAGCTCAGGAGCTGTTACTAGTCAATACCAGGTTAGGACCTATCACTGATCAATGACCCAGATCAATACTGTCAATGCAATCAGCTAACAGCTGTGGGCATGGAGCTCTCTGTTCTGGAGTTATCCCCGCAGCTCCCCTAGTGGACGCTAGTCTCCCTGAGGAACGGTTTGTATCTCCTCCAGTCTTAGAAACAGTTTGTGTATCCTGTAGTGGAAGCTGGTCTCTGCAAGGAACAGTTTCCATCTCCTCTAGTGGAAGCAAGTGGGCAACATCAGAGTCTTGTGTTTCTGAGGGACATTGTGTGTCTTGATGTCAAGTTGATACTACAAAATTAAGGTTTTCTTGATGGCTAGCCCGAGCTAGTAACGTTAAAAAGTAAACACCATGAATTGCAGTGGTTTTAATAGTGAGTTTTTTAATTGTGCATCCTGACAACCGACAACGGGGCACTCTTACAAAAAAAAGAAAGGTTGCTGGACAGTGTCAGCCTTAAATACAACATAGATCAGAAAATAGTATATAAAAACAAGGGAAAGTAATGATTCTGGAAGATTTACAACACTGATGTTGATGCAGATACCTTGGGGTTTATTCAGACACACATAAGTTCCTTCAGAGAAGAAGACACAAATAATTCAATTTTACTAACAGGAAGCCCACGAAGTACAGGTTTGGCAAATCATAAAACACAGTTGTTAAGAGAAACCCCAGGAGAAGTAACGAGCGAAAGCACGGAGCTCTTCAGTACTCCTCTCCCTCCTCATCCTCTTCAAACGAGTCGATGCCCACCTCTTCGTAATCCTTCTCCAGGGCGGCCATGTCTTCTCTGGCCTCGGAGAACTCTCCCTCCTCCATGCCCTCGCCCACGTACCAGTGCACGAAGGCCCGCTTGGCGTACATCAGGTCAAACTTGTGGTCCAGCCTGGCCCAGGCCTCGGCGATGGCGGTGGTGTTGCTCAGCATGCACACGGCCCTCTGCACCTTAGCCAGGTCTCCTCCAGGAACCACGGTGGGGGGCTGGTAGTTGATGCCCACCTTGAAGCCGGTGGGACACCAGTCCACAAACTGGATGGTGCGTTTGGTCTTGATGGCAGCGATGGCAGAGTTGACGTCTTTGGGAACCACGTCACCACGGTACAGCAGGCAGCAGGCCATGTATTTACCATGACGAGGGTCGCACTTCACCATCTGATTGGCAGGCTCAAAACAGGCGTTGGTGATCTCTGCCACAGACAGCTGCTCGTGATAGGCTTTCTCAGCAGAGATGACCGGGGCATAGGTGGCCAGAGGGAAGTGGATGCGGGGGTAGGGCACCAAGTTGGTCTGGAACTCTGTCAGGTCCACATTCAGAGCTCCATCGAAGCGCAGGGAGGCAGTGATGGAGGAGACGATTTGGCTAATGAGCCTGTTGAGGTTGGTGTAGGAGGGACGTTCGATATCAAGGTTCCTGCGACAGATGTCATAGATGGCCTCATTGTCTACCATGAAGGCGCAGTCAGAGTGCTCCAGGGTGGTGTGGGTGGTCAGGATGGAGTTGTAGGGCTCCACCACAGCTGTGGACACCTGGGGAGCCGGGTAGATCGCAAACTCCAGCTTGGACTTCTTGCCAAAATCGACCGACAAACGTTCCATGAGAAGTGAGGTGAAACCAGATCCGGTTCCTCCTCCGAAGCTGTGGAACACCAGGAATCCCTGGAGACCAGTGCATTGATCTGCCTGAGGAGAGAATCCAACAACATGTTAGTTTCATCTACCTGGAATTTCTTTTTTTGGAACGCGTTTTCCTATGATTGTAGGGACCTGATGCAGGGGGGACTGAAAAGGCCTCGATAAAGTGGAAGATGAGGATGATTAGTGTCAAGGAGTGGGAGTCAGGTGGCTGAGTGGTTAGGGAGTCGGGCTAGTATTCTGAAGGTTGTCATTTCGATTCCAGGCCATGTCAAATGATGATGTGTCCTTGGGCCCTGTACTTACTGTAACTCGCTCTGGATAAGAGCGTCTGCTAAATGACTAAATGTCAAGAGATTAATGCTAAAGGTCAGTTTTAGGTTTTCACCAGTTTGCGTGTCCTGTCCAGGACCACATCGATGATCTCCTTGCCGATGGTGTAGTGTCCACGGGCATAGTTGTTGGCAGCGTCCTCCTTGCCGGAGATCATCTGCTCGGGATGGAACAGCTGGCGGTAAGCTCCTGTACGAACCTCATCTGGAGGAAAGAATGAATAGGATCATTCATATCAGCAGTGCCATAGTCCATAGTTAGGGTTTGGTTGGAACTTCCTTTTTAAAAAGGAAGTTGATTTGCGGCCAATATGTCCGCATATCAACTCACAATGTACATACTACACCACTGACAAACAACAAAAGCTAATTCAGACACTGACTTTATGGTCACATTGTTTTATGGACACATATTTTTATGGAAATATGTGCAACAGGTGTAAATTCTCCAATTTGCAAATAAATCTGCCATATTGGATTCAATATCTCATTCACAAGTATACTTTTTTTCCAGACATCTATCCCAAACACGCAAAACCAGATTTCAAGTCAATCGGAGCTATGGATGGTGAGAAGATTTTTGTAGGTTTTCCCCAATGTTCATTATACAGGGAAATCCAACATGGCAGACTTTGACATATTTCGGTTCCCCATGAAAAATAAGGCGAGTATGTTGGACCAATGGAGTGGGAATGCCATCACTTTGAAAATGGAAAAATGGGTTGTGGCCTGTAGTGTCACCTATGGTCCAACGAGGGTGTGACAGGTAAAAGGTTGAGCGATTTCACAGATACGGATCACAGATCAACTATGGCCTGTTTATACCACTACCTGCACACTGCTGAACAGTCGTGTTAGCTACATCAAATCCCTGATTATTTGCATCCCAGGGTGAAACATGACTTTTTTGCTGGTCTAAATGGGTCCTGATTTCAGCCTGTCCGGTCCTTTTTGGTTTAAGTAATATACTTTGCAAATGACTGTTACATCAATGACCATGTAACTACATTGCAATACCTACAGTAACAACATTGTAGTGACATGGGAACTTCAATGTAGTTACACTAACTACACTTAACCCTGTCCTCAGGGAACCCCTGTCCTGCATGTTTTAGATGTTTCCCTGCTCCAACACACCTGATTCAAATAAATGGGTCGTTATCTAGCTCTGTAGAAGCCTGCCAACGAGCATGCATTTGAATCAGTTGTGTTGGAGCCAAGAAACATCTTACACAAGCAGGACAGGGGTTCCCTGAGGACAGGGTTAGCGGAACAAGCTATTAAAACAACTTACCGATGACGGTGGGCTCCAGGTCTACAAAGATGGCCCGGGGAACGTACTTCCCTGCTCCCGTGTCGCTGAAGAAGGTGGTGAAGGAGTCGTCATGGCCGCCCACGGGCTTGTGGCTGGGCATCTGACCGTCCGGCTGGATGCCGTGCTCCAGACAGTACAGCTCCCAGCAGGTGTTGCCCATCTGGACGCCAGCCTGGCCCACGTGGATGGAGATGCACTCACGCTGAGGTGGGGGGGAGAGGACAGAGAGAGATGGGGGAAGGGAGGGAGAAGAGAGGACAGAGAGAGATGGGGGAAGAGAGGGAGGAGAGAGGACAGAGAGAGATGGGGGAAGAGAGGGAGGAGAGAGGACAGAGAGAGATGGGGGAAGAGAGGGAGGAGAGAGGACAGAGAGAGATGGGGGAAGAGAGGGAGGAGAGAGGACAGCGGGTAGGGGATAATTGGAGTGACAGTGATTTTCGACAATGACATGAACGTACACCACTAACTATCCATTATGCCTTCTGATCACTGTGTGATAATGCGATGACATCGTTAATTCCACTGAACTCCACAAGAGGGAGACAGAGGCCGAGGGAATTCACAGTGATGAGTTGTTTGTGTGGGAAATGTGGGTCACTGCAGCTGCTGTTGAAAATCAGAAGCAGTGACGTGGTGTCTTGCTTCATGTGGAGGAGCACAGAGCTACTAGGATCTACATCTAGCCTATTTTTAGTTAAAGTTGGGCTTGCAATTAGGGTCAAGTATTTCCTTCCTCTCAACCACCTAACTACCTACATCAAACTTGGACGGGTGAGCAGTTTGCACTATTAACCTAACTAAGCAGCCTTCTCTACCTTACATACACCAACTCCAGCCTAGCCAGGACATGTATTAGGTATTAACCTACTGTACAAACAAACGGACAAGTACCCCATTGTAAGCTCTGTAATCGTCATCGTAAACACACAAAGGAGTGTTGACATGGTTTCCTATGCCATGAAGGCCAGAGTCGACAGAGTGAGCCAGACAGGTGTGTCTGAGCACATACCTGCCCTGCTACACCTTTACGTCTACGGCTGTTTCTGGTGCTGGCAGGGTACACACCTCGGGAGCTACACAAACGTCTGTGTTTGCTGGCTCGTGATGCGACCAGGATATTGAAACAGCAGGTGTGTCTCGGTGCCAACTGCCTGTGTTATCACCGGAAACTCTCTTCCCCCAAATTCTGCCTCCTTACTTCCCAGTTAGTTGACTAACCGGCAGCTCTTGTAGGAACCTTCCCTCTGCTTTAGAAATAAAAGCAGCCTGAAGCCCTGGTTATCATTCCTTGCATTCCTGCCAGACATGTACAGGCTTACCTCAGCAAGCTCTCCCTCCCTCTCTCTCTCTCCCTCCTCCCCTATGCCGTTAACTCTCACTGTGAGCGACAGTGAGTCAGGCATGCATATTGTTCCAGACCCTAGGCTAAGATTAGGGCCGGTTAGTAGGGACACGTCCCTACCAATGTCAAGTGACCCCTGAAACGTCCCCACCAATCATTTGCGGCAGGGAAAATAGTGATAGGATGACAGTAGGTTCCCACCCATGTTCAAATCAAACCGAAGCCCTGGTTCATGACTAAAAGGGTTTCCTTTCAGTGTCCTGTACAGTCACCCTCCCCTGACCACACGCACCCTGAGCTGCTAAACTCCCCCCCAACATCAACAACTATATTTACCCTGTCCCTTCCCAGCTGCCCCCCTGGGATGGATGGATGGATGGAGGGATTGGGGGATGGTATGGCTGCTGCCTAGTTTGGGCAGGCGTGGCAGGTCAGACTGCTATTTCTGGGGGAACTCTGCATCTGTTCACCTTACCTGCTGCTGGGAACCGGCAAGCTAATTGGGCTACATGCCCACCCACGTCCCCAAGCCTGCCAGCTGCACTGGGTCACTCACCAATCTGGGTCAGTGCATCCAAACTGAGCTGTATGACCCTGTATCAGGCTCCCGACACATGCACGCACTAGCGTGAATGTTTCTCAAAGCACACTTATAGAAATATAGTACACACACAACATACTATAAACACAGACACATAAATCGCCATGCTACGATGCTGATCTGTTTTCATTACACACAGTGCGTGTGTGTGTGTACGGGTGTGTCTGTATGTGTGAGAAGGCTGATGGATGTGTATTTGATCGTGTGTGTGTGTTTGAGAGTGTGTGTGTGTGTGTTTGAGTGTGTGTGTGTTTGAGAGTGTGTGTGTGTTTGAGAGAGTGTGTGTGTGCTTGAGAGTGTGTGTGTGTGTTTGAGTGTGTGTGCGTGTGTTTGAGTGTGTGTGTGTGTGTGTGTGTGTTTGAGAGTGTGTGTGTGTGTGTTTGTGTGTGAGTGTGTGTGCGTGTGTTTGAGAGTGTGTGTGTGTGTGTGTGTTTGAGTGTGTGTGTGTTTGTGTGTGAGAGGGTTTGCAGACGGGTGTGTCTGTGTCAGCAGTGACCACAGACTGGCTGACAGCTTGAGCACAGACAGCACTGCTGAGAGACAGAGCACTATAACTCGACTGTAATAACACATCATAACATATAATGGCCCTGGATAACGTTTAACCAACTGGGCCATATAAGGAGTTTCCTAGATGGTGGTGGTTGTGATGTGGTCATACTGATTTGTGCTGGCCAGAACTGAAGTCAGTGTAAAGCTGTACTCCAAGACTCCATAAGAATGTTTTCACTATTGATATGCTATTCTGAAAGATATCGGATATTTATCGGATATTTGTCTTTTCTAGACTGTGAAGCAGCGTGATATCAGAGACACACCTTGATGCAGAACGCGAGAGACCTGCTTGGGTAACTTTCAGAGTTCAGTCAATCAGGTTTAGCAAGCTGTCAGTCTGACCAAGGTGGAGACATGCAGAACACAAGCCAGGTCATACTTGAGAAGCTGTCGATGCATTAAAACGGTCCTTCTCAATGAGAATTCATTGAAACTCTTCCGAATTAAGGCCATCTGCCCAATATAGCAGTGACAGTCACCGTCAGACGGTGCTCGATTTTTCGCTGCGTCACTGTTTCTAGAAGAAGCCACCGGGCACCGGTCAGACAACTGCATTGCACCGTTCTCATGGCCAGGATTTGGGGGAGAGCGCAGGCTGTGCACGGTAGATGCAGCAAAAAAATACTCCCGAGAAGAGGAAATGGATTGAGGCGAAAGTATCGACATTAACAGCGGAAAGACATTCCTTGCAGAAAGGATTGTAATAGCATGTGTGGGCAATAAAAATGCAAAAAGAACCAAATTATATCAATATAAAGACGGAAGACACTTACCATTGTGTTTTCGGACAGTAGGTAGATCTATCTTCTCTTAAAGAAAAACAAGCGGATATAGTGCAGTACGAGTTGCCTAGCTGTGTCGAGAACTTCTCACAGCGCCCGATAATGTGGTCTCTGTAAGGCAGTTGTGCGGCAGGTGTGCACAGCGGCTGAAGACTAAACTCAACACGCGGGAAGCGCGTCACAAACGGCCCGCCCACAATTATGAATTTACAACGTATGAGCGGTGAAGCTGGAACGTTCTGAGAAAAAAGGGCGTGTCTTGGAAGGTGAGAGTCCTCTGCGTCAAATGTAGAAGTTAAAATTATGCTGACGCCAGCTGTAACTACTAGCCTATCTGGTTTGTCCCACTTTATTGTAAACTCACTGTTAAATCCCTTACCGCAGATTTTTACCCAACTGCATTTTTGCACGTGACCACAAGGTGGCAGACTAACCCAGTGTTACATTGGAGTGACGAGCGATGAGAACACGATGAGGGCAGCATGAGCCCAAACATGACTTACACAGGACACCTAAAGTATGCAAATCAGTGGTGGTGATTGAAGGTCTGTCTACCCCGACCCAGACCCCAACCCCTGGACCCTTACCCTAGAATCATCTCTCCCTCTACACCCAACAAGGAACCAACAAAAACACTCATTACTTTTGTTTAAACTGATTATACCAAACTTTTAAAGTTATCTAAGCAGTTAATTTAAGTAACTTATAATTGCTATCTATTAATTTACATTTAGTCATTTAGCAGCCGCTCTTATCCAGAGCGACTTACAGTAAGTACAAGGAAAGTCCCCGCCTTCTCTGCTGCCACTGCGGTAGTAACGCATGCACCGCTATTAGCTACTACAAATCCCAGAATGCTTTGTAAGTGCCTTGGCGCGTCAAGACCCGCAGGCATCCCCACCTCTATTTTCATTCATTCGCAACTTCATGCTGTCAGTCCCCACGAGCAGATGTCAGATACCTCTCCCCAAAAATGGCCAAACGGAAGGCGGAAAACAGTTGCCAGACAGGTGGGCGACAGAATATCTGTTCACCACCGCAAAGGACTGTTTGTGTTGTGTGCGTAGCGACGTGGCTGTAAGAAGTCTGTTCCCATATGAAAAAGTCCATCCATCCATCCATCATCTACCGCTTGTCCGGGGATCGGGTCGCGGGGGCAGCGACCTAAGCAGGGGATATGAAAAAGTGCATTATTATATCTAGAAATAAGGGAAAACATGCTTTTTTTCCCCAATAAATATGAAATCTGGCCAGCGACTTTGTCCCAGTTTTTTTTGGCCCACTGTGTATCTGAGTTTGACGATTCATTAGGGATTAAACCTCAAGTGTACTCACAAGCTCTTTCAAAGGTTACTATCCCACACAGGAAAACACAGGAGTGTTAAATTAGTTCTGTAAGTGTACATTTGACCTATCACAGTGTTTATATAATTCGCACTGAGCAGTGTCAATTTAACACTCACACTAGTGTAACAGTTTTAACTCTGCAACCGAGTTACTAGATTGACTCTAACAGTGTTAAATACAACTCTGGACAATGTTTCTATAACACTACACCAGAGTGATAACATCCCTTTAAAGAGTTAAATACAACTCTGGACAGTGTTTCTATAACACTACACCAGAGAGATAACATCCCTATTTAGAGTTAAGGAAGGTCCAAAGCCAGTTCTCTCTCCCATAGGGCTGCTGGCATCCAGGTTTGTTTGGGTACGATGGGATATACTCCTCTGCACGGTTCTAAGGCGCCATGCAATGTAGCCTGTTCCACCATCAGGATCGTAGAAGTGATCCTACAGAAATAAAAGCGAACATTTGCAAGACACAATCAATGAGGTATTATATGTTTTGGTGTTGCACAGAAGCAGATATACGAAATAGAGCCATCAAGTGTTGTAAAAAGGACTACTGGCATGACACTGAACCCAGACAAGATGGTAGTCAGTAGGAGACCTTATTGGTTGTTGGAGACAACTGGAAATGTGTAAGATGCTCTTTGGTTCTGGGAAGACTGTACTTTTTATAAATGCAGTAAAACATGTTAGTTAAGTACTTACATAGCCCTTCTTTGAAAAGGGATCTTTGAACAATGGGAAAAGTGTTACAATTCCAAGAGCACATTGCTCTTTCTGCTTGTTTGTGGGGATTCTCCTTAAATGGGAACAAAAAGAAAACCCCACACGCCCTTAGGACATAGACAGACCCAGTCGTATTTGCCACACATACCAGTACCTTAAAACAATTTGAAACATTCCTTAAGATTCATGGTTTACCAAATTATGTCCAAATCTGTTCATTTTTAAGACGATGTTTTACATTAATCCGTTTTTTAAGTTGAGGAATTTTACTTTAGAGCCACATTGGTTCCTGTCAACAACAAAAAAACTTACCCATGCATCTCAACCATGTGTCCAACAAGTATGTTGACAAGAAGTCGTCTCGGTTCACTTGACAAGTTCACTTTTGATGTACTTTTAAGTATGCTTTGAAAATAGTTCACTTTTGATGTACTTTTAAGAAGTATGCTAATAAACTGGTATACATTTCTTCTGGAGTAGGATGTACGTTTTTTATTATTATACAGCAAAAACAGTCCACATTATTTTAAAGTACATTACAGGTTACATTTTTTAGATCCATCTCCTTATTATTCATGTCTATGAAAATCGATAATGCATTGCACATTGAATCTTTTTTTGGTACTGAAGCTGTAACCTTCAAACCTTGCCAAAACATTCTGAAGCCCTATACTCTTATACTAATGATTATCAATTGGAGTATTAATGGGGAAAAAACGAAAAAGCTTCTTGAGAATTTGAAGGTTATAATGTCAAACTGACTGAAGAACGAAATAACGACGTGAAAACATGAAGATAGTGTGGCTCATTGGCTGGTCAATTCCCATGATGCAAGGCGGTAAATAGTGTTAAAATTTGCTGATAAGTTTGCCGTTTGTTCGAAATATAAATGTAACTTTATGAATTTCGTTTTTTAAATGTATTTGCTTAGAATGTAGTGTTTTTTTGCGTGGTAAATGTCATTGTTGTGCTGGTTTACCATTGTAACCATAAGTTAAATGACTGTTACGTTTCATCAGAAAAGCCGGAATCGCAGCTTAAAAGTTGTTAGACATCCTCTGGCGTCATTCAATACCTACAGTGTAATTTTATGGGGGCCCCGCTCACACCGTGTGATACAAATTCTGAGGGGCACCTTAACATTTGAGTTTATTAGTTAGTCATAGTTACATTACATATACTAAGTTAACTTCTTGCAGAAGTTACAATAATTGAATGTGTACTTGAAAGTTTGTAAAGTATACCTTGAGGTTCTTTAGGCAGTGTACTTCATGAACTGAAAGTGCACTACACAGGTTACTTTGGAGTATTCCAAAGTATACTTTGAAGAACTTTAGGAAGTATACTTGATGAACTGAAAGTGCACTACACAGGCTACTTTAGAGTATTCCAAAGTATACTTTGAAGTACTTGAGGAAGTATACTTGATGAACTGAAAGTGCACTACACAGGCTACTTTAGAGTATTCCAAAGTATACTTTGAAGTACTTGAGGAAGTATACTTGATGAACTGAAAGTGCACTACACAGGCTACTTTGCAGTATTCAAAAGTAAACCTTGAAATACACTACAAGTGTACTTTAAAGTGTACTAAATTAACTAAAAAGTGGGCCAATTCAGTTTACTCAGTACAAAAAAAGTATATCAATAAATACACTGCTAGTATAGTTTAAGTAACATGATAATAGTATACTTTTTATACTAAGTATACTTACAAAATAAACTTGAAGTATACTTCTTTTTTGTAAGGGGTTGTTTCATGTTCCTGTGTTTCATTCAAATAAATAACCCGTGTCATGTAAATCTACAATTAACGATGCATGTTTGTCCAGATCTTTGTCAGGTTATTTTTCAGCAAGATATCTAGAGCTAGCTAACTGAAGCCGAGTTGAATCACGATATGGTTTGGTTGCTAACCTTGACGTTCTACCCACCCAAATCAATCCAGTTTGCTTCAACAACAGAAGTGGAAACAAGTAATGTTATCATTTCAAATTATATGTAGTCAATGTGTTGAAAACAGTGTTGTGTAGACATAATAGATTAATTTGCATGTTTTTATTTCAAGTCTCCACCTTTGGTGTTTCAGTGAGTGCTGCTGTTGGCCATGTTGTGTTTTTGCTCCCCAGCTTCACTCGTTGAAAACCAACCAATCAGCGCGCAGATTATCTAAATATTAATGAGCATACCATAAAAGGAGAAAAGCTAGTGTTTTTTCCCGGAACATTTCAGAGGATCTATCAGGGGGCATAGAAGAGCACCCGGGCCATTTTCAACCCAACCAATGTTACATACCCCATTTGGAGACCTTAAGGAACAGTGTGAAATACCCCAAAAACCCAGTCAATCGCCCCTTTAACGTTGATATAACACTAGCTTGCTGATATATTTTCCTAAATCAATTCACTCACCCATGGCCTTTCTCCTGTCCTCTTGGCACAGACTGGGTGATAAGCTTGGTTTTGACTAGGGTTGCCAAGTCTGTGTATCAAAACCAGCCCAAAACCAGTCCAATGGCCAATAAAACCAGCCCAAAAACCAGCCCAATATCAGAACTCAAAATATGCCCCTGCCAAACCATATACACTGCTTTTAAAGTCCAACAGCATTGCTTTCATTGCCAAATCTATTGTAATATCTACAAAGTAACACCAAATGTTTAGTATGCCAGCATTAAAAACAATTTTCAGGAGATTTTCTCAGGAGACTGAGAGCATTAGGCACGTGTGCACACGCACAGTGCGTGTGTGTATGTGGGCGTGCCCCATGTCCATGTGTGTATGTGCTGATCTGGAGTCAGTTTGGTAGGATTTGGGCAAAAGTAGCCCAATTCCGCGGGAAAACGGCGGACCTGGCAACAATGCCTAAGACAACACAAGGGTTAAGTAAAGGCTTGGGCCCTGGGAAGAAGGCTAGTAAGGCACTACTTTTATCTGACTTTGAGCCCTGGAAAAGACAATAGAGCAGTGTCATCTGAGAATTTAGCTGATATCCACCTTCTTGAAAAGTCTTGCAGCTATTTATAGCCTATCAAGAAAGGCTGGTTGGACAGGACGTAACCCGAAGGTTTGGGCATATGTCCATCCACCAAAACCGACCTTGACGTGTCACATTCATATCTCCATGGGTAAGCAAATCCCCTCAAGGCAGACAGTCACACCGTACGTATCTCTGATGTCACTGCTTGTATAATTGTTATCGTTCAGCTCGTTACTGTGTATTGATGCTTTGCTTGTGGGCGTGACCCTCTAAGTGTCAGGAATCTGGCTCATCTGTCTTTCAATTTACAAGAAGCTGCTTAGTTTCGTTTTGGACTGAGTGAGTCTGCTGGCACGCCATAGATTTCATTTGCCAAGCAAGGCTAGGACATTAAACATTTAATAATATATTTTAAGCAATTAATCATTTACAGTAATAACATGTTTTATTTATTTATTTAATGTTTATTTCAGGCGCAATGGCCCATACACGAAAACATTACATACAAGAGACATGAATCCACTTATCTAAAATGCCTAACTAAAAACAACACATGGCCTATGTACAGTGTAGCAATAGTTACTCCAAAACTTATACCATGGTCTGGGTGAATACTCGATTCTGATTTGTTTTGCCTAGCTGGGTGGGAATGTTAAGGAAACAGAAATATATTACATATACATATATTACATAATACATATATTGATTAAAAAAATACCATAAAAAGTTTGATACTTACTTTCCCCTCAGGATCAGGCAACACGGATGATGACTGGAATGTTGAAAACAATGTTCTTAGTGGATAACATTTAAAAGTACAATAATCACAACAGTAGCCTAACAGTTACTGTTAGGCTACTGTTGTGGTTATTGTACTTTTAAATGTTATCCACTAAGAACATTGTTTTCAACATTCCAGTCATCATCCGTACTATCCGTACTATGGAGGGTGTTTAAGAAAGTGTTTTGTCCGTCTCTTCATAAACGGAGTGACTAAGTTCAGTTGAGTTCTGGATTTTAATAAGTATTTATCAATCTGCAGATTGGGAGAGAAAACCAGACCTCTGACAATAAATGACAACACAACACCAGGCTTAGGTCTCAATCGAGTCTCTCTCCCCTCTGAAGGACAGAGGACCATCTTTTATAGGCCACAAGAATGTAAACATAGATAGTGACAGTCAGGCAGTAATGACGTTACAACAGTCTCAGAGAAAGAGATTTACAGCTCCCAACACATGACCACTCAAACTACAGAGTTCATAGTTGGAGCTCTCCTTGTAGTCATGACAAGGACCATTTAGCCAGTACTTTCTCCTGATCTCAAACATCTATTAACCCTGACACATAGACACAATCTACTCTTATTAATAGCAAGCTTACATGAGAACATACTAACTAGTATCCAATGACTAGTTCTCTTGATTAGTGAATAATGTAAGCACACAGGAAATCTAAATTTCTTCCACAGTCCCCCCTTTTGACGTTTAACGTCAACACAACAATCATTCATCAACTGTTTACCTGGGGCCTGCTGTAGTGCCTTACATTTCACAAGTTTCATAACATTTCAATACCTTAACAATCAAACAATACAGTATCTTTTATTACTCACTACAGCATACATGATTATAGGATTTGAAGAAGTATTAGGTAGTACCCAATCAGGTGAAAAAGGTACAAAGTCAATGAAGTGAATAGCTTTTGTTTAGTTCTCTAGATAGGGCTCCCAGAAATGACCTTAACCCTCCTTCTATTTTCCTTGTTCAAAGTTGCATGGCATTATACACTTTGGTGATATTGTAACCTCTGATTCATCCTAGTAACACAGGCATTTCCTAGGACCTTACAAAAGAACCAGCTTACAGCTATTCACTTCATAAGCAAACAGCATAATGACAGTTTATCAACGATTCTAGAAACATAGGCATATTTCTCTCCTGGACATAACCAAGGGTCTTGCTCTCGTGAGCTCAACACAGCAGGGTATAGACCAAACATTGTTCATTACATGTAAATTCAGAGCATTTCAAACAGTATACAAGCAATAAAGTAACCATTATCTTTAATTAATGTTAACTGATCTGTGGTTAAAGACAGATCTCTTCAGATTGCATACAATATTGTATATCAATTGGAAAATAGAAGGAGGCAAATGGCCATCTTTATTACATTAGCAAAGTAGTCACGTGGTACTTGAGATTACATATCAGACAAGTCCATCATTCTCAGGGCAATACAGTAATCATCAGTTTTGCTTGCTTTTGTCTGTGGCTTGATTTGGGCTACCATAATTTTACTGGCATGCCTCAGAGAGCCTACTGCACAGCACTGTACACAACAGAAAGTACACACAAGTCCACTCTGCCATACACCATAACCATGCAGATGGGGCATATTCAAGAGATGACTGATTCGTTCCAAAGAACAGTCTCATTTGTTACATCCAACCTTACACGAAACCACTTCTTAACCTTACACATATCAGGCATTGACAGAGGGACAGATATCCCTGGATAACCTCCAGGGTGCTTGGGACTCTAACCACAAACTCTGTCCCCTCTAATGCTGGTCCAGTCATTTTTTTTCTTCCACGGTAAGGTGTTGTTGTACAGATTGAGATTCATCATAAAGCACACATGAAGAACAATGTTCACATCAGTATAATTGGGAGCGTGCAATAGTGACTCTCGGTGTGGCTCATGTATGCGATGTCTGTGGACTCGTGCGTCCAGTATCAGTAAATGTCTGTCAGGTGTGTGCGTCAGTATGTCTGGATCTCATCTTGCATCGTAGCTCAGGCAGCGGCCTTGGTTTCCTTTAAACAACCGAGTGCCTCTGCCTCAGTATCTTCTCGTCCCCGTTCTGGGTTCTGTCATCTGCTTCATGTAGAGGCCGGGGAAGACTGAAAGTGTCTTCCCCTCTCCAGGCTCCTCTCTCTGGTTTCCCGTCTGGGTGCTGTCATCTGCTTCATGAATCACATATGGGGGAGAGAGGCATGGTAGCAACAGCAGCCCCTCTCTGGCTTTCTCCACATGTGACTCACCTTTCGACGTCTTCAACACCTCCGGGTGGGTGTTCTTTGGGACCTCCTTCTCAGCACCCCTGGATTGGAGTGCTGGATGGCGGGGTCCTGGTTCTGGCTCAAATCGGTCCGCTGGACTGGAACCTGCTCCCGGATCAGCTGCTGCAAACGGGTCTCCACCCCCCTTGGTGTACTCCTGGAAGAGTAACCCGGTGGGGATGAGACAAATGACAAGTTGGAGCAGGCACCATTTGGAGGTGCACCAGCTCCTCCACCGGCCCCTGACTCTCCGTTTGAACCCTCCACCGTGTTGTTCGGTGGCGGGGCTGTTTTGCAGTGTGTCGCATGGCTCCATGTTGGACGACCCTCCACTTTCACAGCTGTGTGAGTCACCAAGATAAACAGCTATGGACAGCTCCATCTCGGTGAGAGGCAGTCCTCCATTTGTGCACTTTCACGTGCACGTAGTCTCCCGGTTGATAGGGATGACATGGCTCCCCAGGCAGGGCAGCTTTCACCTGTGAATGCACAACCCTGGCTGCTCTAGTTAGGGCGTACCAAAAGTTTAACACTGTATCATCCATTTGGTGGATATCCATCTGTGTCAGTGATAGTGGGAGAGACAGGCAATCTCATTGGTCTCCCTTCAACTATCTTGTGTGGGGAAAGTACATTTCTCCTCTGGGGAGTGGACCTCATGGCTATAAGAGCTAGTGGAAGTGCACCAGGCCACTTCAGGCCTGTCTCTACATATCTTGGCTAGTTTTTTTTTTTTTTTCAAAGTTCCATGTTGCCTCTCCACTGTCCCCGCAGACTGTGGGTGGTAGGGACAGTGGAAATGATGGTTGATCTGGAGCGCTTATCAAAGTTCCTGAACAATTTTTACCTGTGAAATGTGAACCTCTATCACTGGACAGTCTTGTGAGGATCCCATATCTACAGATCACATCTCTTATAATAAAATCTTGGCTACCGTGGTAGCATCAACTTTCCGACATGGGTAGGCTTCTACCCATTTAGAGAACATGACAACAATTACAAGTACACACTCAAAATTACAACACTTGTTCATCTGCATAAAATCAATTTGTAAATTAATAAAAGGACCACTTGGTGGTGGGTGGGCTGGGTCTCTTCTCTTTGGTCCCTTTCCGGGATTATGCTGCTGGTAAATATGACACTGAGCACAATGTTGCTCAGCCTTTGTGGAAAAACCAGGTGCAAAACTAAATCTGTATTTACTATTGAGACCATACCCCCCTTGCTCGTATGGGCACATCCGTGCGCCATGCGAGCCAACCAAGGGAACAATGCACGTGGAATCTTTCACACAGCCAACAGATAACCAACCATCCCTCTCAGTGTTATCAGCATCGACTTGAAGGTCCACCACAACATGAAGAGAGGGAATGCGCGTTTCTGGTTGCTGAGACACAAAAAAAAACAAATACAGACCTGGGACACATCAGAGGGCCGCAGCCTTTGCTGCAACATCAGCTCTAGTATTTCCTCTTGAAATTTTTTTTCTGCTATTGTTAGTATGAGCTTCACACTTAACAATAGTTGGCTTTCTCGGTATTAGTATTCAATTATCAAATCATCTTTCCATTCTTAATTGCTCCACCTGAGGAGTTAATGAAACCTCTTTCTGGCCATATGGCACCAAAATTGTAAGTAACTCCAAATCCATACCTCGAGTCAGTGTGAATATTTACGACCTTGCCTTCTGACAAACAACATGCCCTTGTCAAAGCAAAACTCTTCCTGCTGTGCAGACAGTTTACCAGATTCGAATGTCTCACTGTCCGTGCAGACCGCTTATCCGGAGTTTAGAGAGCCATCCCATGCTCGGGACGAAGATCCATCTACGTTCAACACAAGTTCAGCATTATCCCTAAGTTTGTCACAACATATCAAGTCTGGGTGTTTGCACTTTATCGACAACCATCTCACAGTCATGTGGTTCACCATCATCAGGGGTGGGCAACAATGAAACTGGATTCAATGTGGGGCATCTATGGAATGTAATGTTACTTTGAGTCAAGAATTACAGTTCATACTTTGTAGCTCTAGTGGCTGACAGGTGTTGAGTTTTGGTGCGTAACAGAAAAACACTTACTGCATGAGGAACCATCACTGCCAAGGGCGACCCCAGCACTATATCTGAAGTTGCTTCCACACATGTTGCCGCAGCACAGACTGCTCGTAAGCACGGGGGGAAACCTGCTGCCACAGTATCTAAAGAAGAAACTCACATAGGCGATAGGCCTCTTAAGGTAACCATGCTGCAGGGTCAGTACACCCTGGTGTATTCTGGCAGACCGAGAGCTGGCGCTTTGGCCAAGGCCTGCTTAAGAGATACAAATGATTTATCAGCTTCAGTTTTCCACAACAAATGAGTATCAGTCTCCTTCCTTTTATCAAGGAGAGGTCTAGCCAACACAGCATAATAAGGGATCTACTAACGACAATACCCGACTGAACCTAGAGTTGTTTTGGTGTTCTAGGCTTCGGTATCCATCGGATGGCCTCCACTCTATCAGGCGTCAATAGACACTCTGTACCTTTGAGTGTATGGCCCAGATACTTGACCTCCTAAGACCATAACTGCAGTTTTGCCTTTGAGGCCTTGTGGCCCTTCTCAACCAGTGCCTGTAGCACAACAATAGTGTCCTGTTGGCAGGAGGCAAGATTCTTAGAACATATCAAAAAGGTCATAAATATACTGCACCAGAGTAGAGCCGGCTGCTAAGGTGACATCCTGGAGTCCTCTCGTAATGCTTGACTAAACAACGTAGGTGATTCAGTGTACTCCTGTGGTACAACTGAAATGTATAGTAGACCTGGCGAAACGTGAATGCCAACAGTTACTGGCTCTCTTCTGCACTGGGAACAAAGAAGAAAAGCAACCAATAGTCATTTACAGAGCTAGAAAGTAACAGGGTTACTTGCTAAGTATCGTAACAGAGTTAGGCACACTAGGATGTATAACACAGGCATTACCATCTTATAAACCCATAATAAACTTCCAAGTATTTGATTAGCCTTACGGGATTAAATTGACCTAAGTCTACCTATGACTCCTTGTTTCAACAAAGCATCAATAACTGGGACAATACCTTTCCCTACTTCTCTATCACTAGCATACTGAGGTCCGGTTCTCAAGAGTCGTACTACAAACAATTATAACAATATGATTAGCTTGTGTGGACCACAGGAGCTCAGGCCCAGCTTCTAGCAAGGCCACATCTGCGGTCGCTAAAATCTCTGCATTCCACTGCTGGGGGATGTGTATGGAATTGCTAGGCCAAGTGTTCTTTATCCTAAGGAATAGACAAGAAACATCAGTAGTGCATATCATTTCGGTTTAGTTTGCACAACAAATTCCTTTCGAACAGATTTATTCGACACCCCATAGATGAAAGAAATAGAACTCTAACCTCAAGGATTTCAACCTATTTTTTTTCTTTACTTTAGAGGATTCTAACCTCAGGGCCTCTAACCCTATTTTTTAGAGGACTCTAACCTCAGGGACTCTAACCCTATTTTTTAGAGGACTCTAACCTCAGGGACTCCAACCCTATTTTTTTTTTAAACATATTATTTTCTTTCCATAAGAAATTCATTTGCAATGTCATTAATTTCTCAACTTTCTTTCCTGCATTCTCCTGCATCGATGTACAATTATGTTTGACATAATCCATAACCATATCAACAGTTTTTTGTTCTCCCGATGTAGAACCTGTTTCTTAACTTCTACCTGGAGTTCAGGAAACAATCCACATATGAACACTTGACAAAGTGGCACGGGGAAGCAGCTGCTGTAATGTCAGAAAGTTTTTTTTTCTTCTACATTCTTTTTCAACAACATCATCTTCATTGTCGGTAAATAAGCTACAAATCTTAGGCAGACTCTCTTGTTTCACTTGAGAATTAAGCTACCTTCAGCCTGTTTCACAACTACTGACTTCTCACAATTAGTTTTGGCCCTCTTCGTCTGTTCAAGCAACTTCATGCTAACATGTTCAAGCAATGTCTTGAGTTCCCTCACTCTATGACTTTGTTCAGTCTGATCACCTTTTAATAATGACTTTTCTGTTCATCTCGTCTCTGTCTGAATAGACTAGCATTCTATCAGAATCAGTTTTAGCTTGATCTGACCTTACTTTCTCAAGACAATGCCACATTGTCTCTTAGATTCAGTTAACCATATCAACATTTGCCAGCTTTAATATTGTTTACACGTCCGACTTGTTTCCTTGTCTTTCAGAATGGCCTTTTAAACTCCAATATCTTTACATCAAACGTTTCCTCCAGCGGAAAACAATGTCTCGAGTCATGATTAATCCACGCATGCAATCTCTCAATACTTGAAACTGCTTGAATTCCATGTAAATCACACATATATCGGGCTGGACTAACAACGTTTCTATCGCTCCCATACTGGAAGCTAGATTACCCATACTGAATTACAATGTATCTGAATACAAAGTATCTGTAACAAATCTCATAACTGTAGGCTATGTCACCAACTTTTATGATTTACTGCAACAAGAATCACACAGCACTTTAGAATAGTCGCACAATCTGGTACCACTGTAAAACGGTCACAATATTAAAGAATAAGAGAACTACAACATCATGTGGTTGTGAACTACAAATATGGCCCTTTTCAAGCCAAGCTATCCTCACCCTCCGGGCGCTCCATCATGGGACGCGCCTACAGAGACCCAACTCTTTGGGAACGCGCATACAATAATCTCCACAACTCCGTTACCTCATAAGTAACAAAAAACACAATTTGTGCTTAAAAGAGACGAGTTGATTCATAAACTGCCTGTCTGTCTTTCCCTTAGTATTTGATTGTGTCCCTCGCTGATCATTAAATGCCAAGCTTGTCAGTTAAAAGCCTAACTGTCCCTTTACATTGTCAAAGTATCCCTAACTTGTATAAAACCACTTTACCCTTAAAGTTGGTCTCTCGCATAAAGCCTTTGACCCTAATACATTATGACCGCCCACCTACTGTGCTTGGTCTTAAGAATAGCCCAAAACAAAACTTAATACAGTTACAATATAAACAAAAATAAAAGTCCCAATAAGATCTCTGTTCAAAAGAGAAAAGCCCAACACAAAACGTTATACAATCCAGTTCAATTTAATACAATTCAAACAAACATAATATCTCTGTTCAACTAAAATTTTCAGCTGTAAACATGCATAAAAAAAATAACACATACCTTTCCTTGTTTGGTTCACCCCTGGTCTGTATCTGTAAAACCATAACTCTCTGTTAACAGATCCTTTACCTCAGATCAAGAGTATATGGTCCGTATTCTCTGTTAACAGATCCTTTACCTCAGATCAAGAATACAGATTCTGTTACATACTTTTTCAATACTTCACGCAACCAGGGTTCTTGTACGCTGTCAGAGTTTGTCAACTCTGACCTAGACAAAGTAAAAATAGCAAGTCAACAAATGACCCAAATTTACTAAACCAAAACTCTACCTAAACTAAACCTAATATTATCTTCCTCCTGTTGAGGCCTAGCAGACTCTAGTCTGCTAAGACCAGGCTCCCAACTGAACGTCACAATAAAAGGTTCTTAAATTGTTTACGTTACCAGCATCGCAGAGGGACAGCAGGCGCACCAAGCATAAAGCAGTCCATGAATGGGGTTTTGGAAAAGGATCCCCTTACCATTTTGTTTTGTGCACCACGGGTTCTGCTTTATACTGGTGCTGCCGTGGGTCTCTCCTGGATCTGGTTCTGCAATCCTGCTGCTCGACAACGCCAATTGTTGAAGAAAGTGTTTTGTCCGTCTCTTCATAAACGGAGTGATTAAGTTCAGTTGAGTTCTGGATTTTAATAAGTATTTATCAATCTGCAGATTGGGAGAGAAAACCAGACCTCTGACAATAAATGACAACACAACACCAGGCTTAGGTCTCAATCGAGTCTCTCTCCCCTCTGAAGGACAGAGGACCATCTTTTATAGGCCACAAGAATGTAAACATAGATAGTGACAGTCAGGCAGTAATGACGTTACAACAGTCTCAGAGAAAGAGATTTACAGCTCCCAACACATGACCACTCAAACTACAGAGTTCATAGTTGGAGCTCTCCTTGTAGTCATGACAAGGACCATTTAGCCAGTACTTTCTCCTGATCTCAAACATCTATTAACCCTGACACATAGACACAATCTACTCTTATTAATAGCAAGCTTACATGAGAACATACTAACTAGTATCCAATGACTAGTTCTCTTGATTAGTGAATAATGTAAGCACACAGGAAATCTAAATTTCTTCCACAAGGGCTACTGTAGCCCTCCATAGTAACCCCCTTATCACACACACAAATAGAAACACAAACAGACGTATAATACATTTCATACCACTTTTTTTATTAAATGCCTAAATCTTCAAAATCACTGTGCCAACCCCGCTCAAATTTAACCCAATTTTGTGATGAAATTATGTTAACCAGCTACCATCACTCATCACAAACTTTCACATTTTAAATTAAAATGTATCTGATTCCTATGTCTATTAACTACATCTAACATTTTTTGTATATATTTAGCTGACACAGTTTTATTATAAATTTAGTTCACAGAACACTTTTTCATATGACAGAAGTTCATACTCTTATATAAGGAAGTTTATAGGCTATTACCCAGTTATGACACATAACCTGCTTTCTGGAATTTCATAAGCCTACTTCATAAGTTCATACTTTCATATGTCAAAGTTAATAGGCTACTTACTCAGTTATGTCGCATACTTTCTGGAATACCCCCCAAGGCAGTAGGGTTGCACACTATAAAAACCAGAGCCTCAAACGATCTTTACAGAAAACAAAATGGGACTTTGTGAGTATATCCTTAATTTTTGGTACCGCATTGAAGTATGCATTTAGTCATGTTTGCATATCAGTTTTCATATTAATGTTTGCTTCCTGTTGTGTGTTTAGTAATGATCCTCGGCGGAGCATTGGGTGCAGGTAAACAGTTACAACATATTATCAAAATCAACAGAATGTAATGTAGCTTCTTAACTGTTTAATAATGCATCATTCACGTAGGCAGTGTTAACCGATTTACCGAGGATTATTCATTTCTGAGTTAGTTTCTGACAAAACAAATAGGGGAGACCGGGGAGCAAGAGGAAGTTTCATATTCAACATTCGTAAGACGCTACTTTGCAGCGTCGAGTTAGGGACCGGGTAAAAACGAAACCGTACAATTTAGAAAATGTATGTGTTTCATTATATGTATATGGATATAAAACCTCAAACTGTCCCCATATTATTCTATTAATGTCTGGCCTACTTCCACAACCTTTACTTTTTCAATTACATTTCAAACAAAATGATAGAAAATTGCTCATCTCTTAAAATAGTATGAAATCTTCGCTAATCTTAATACCTTTTTAAAACTTTTGTCAAAAAATCTCAGATATACACCAGATTATTCTAATAATGTCTGAACTACTTCAACACCCTTTAAATATTTGTGTGCCTTTAAACATATTTAATTATAGCTTAGACCATAACGTTTCGTTTGCTGCTGGTTAGAATATTCTAACATGCATGATGCCAGAGAAATATGTCAGACAGTGAAAAGTGTGCCAACCAACCCCGGTCTCCCCTACGCAAAAAGGAGTCTGCTGGAATTTATGGATTTACATATCCTGTTTATGCAAATCAGGGAGCAAATAATGTATTCTGTCCCCTCTTACAAGGCGGGGCCATAGCTTTGGCACCAGTTGCCTTAGGAGCAATAGGCTTCACTGCTGCCGGCATTGCTGTCAATTCCGCAGCTGCCGGTATGATGGCCGCGGCCGCTGCTGCCAACGGAGGTGCAGTGGCAGCTGGATCGACTGTGGCTTTGCTGCAGTCTATGGGTAGGCCTTCCGAATGGAACCTTTCAATGTTTGTGTGATAAGTCAATATGCACAATACTTGGATTAGACAAACATTGTTAATAAATATATAAAGAGAGAAGATGTATTATAGTAATTCAACTGTATATTTGAGAGTACACAAGAGTTTTGTGTTCTATATCCTGTTCTGTGTTAATTGCCTCCCTGACCATGTGTGTTGTTCCTCAAGGTGCTGCAGGCTTGGGTGCAGCTGCTACAGCAGCAGTGGGCGGTGTCGGAGCAGTGGTGGGGACGGCTGCAGCTGCAGCTGTTGTCCTCTGACCATCCCAACTCACTACTACACCTTGAAGGAGGAGTCTCATATCTAGCGCCGATAATCACATGAAGGCTGATTCTCTTGTTGCTCAAGGAAGCAACACCTTTTGACTTACTATTAAATTTAATTAAATTTACTATTTTAAGGGGAAAAGAAGTGCATGACTGTGCATTTCTTTTTTATATAATTAAACATTTAACACTGTAATTCTTTGAATTCTTCATTTTACGACTGCAATGAGTGAGATGTGAAATTCTTCCATTCTTGGTTGAATGATGGTTATGGCTTTGGTGAGCCCCAGGGTCAAGATATGCTTTTTTAAATGATTTCCCAATTAAACTCATATTTCCAGATTACTTAAATATGACTCCCCCTAGAGCAGTACCACCTTGGAAGGAAAATTACACAAACTTTTCCTTCACAAAATAAATTCTAGAGTAAACTACTAGGCTCCAATTGCACATGAAAAAAAGGAAAAGCGACTATAAACCCTAGCCTGAATTGAGCTCTACAGACCAGTCAAATTGATCTTTTTCTTTGAGTCCTCTGAAAGACTTAAGTCTGTTGACATCTATGCTGTCATATTACATGAGGCGCTTGGCCTGATTGGAATATTTATATATGATTCATCTCTTTGTAGAGATCAGGTTATGTCTGTTTCCAATCATGCCTAACATGCCTAACTATAAAAAACCTTCCCTGACTTTTAATAACCGAACATTTAATAAACAAACCAGTACACTGCTCTACAGTATTTTAACAATCATAACAATTCAAGCACTTGCTGAAATGCTGTACTTTGAGTTTTGGAGTTCAATATGCGTCCACTGTCAAGTTTGCGTCCAGTTTATAGTTATGTTGTTTTATTCCAACACAAACGTGTATTCTTTGGGAGCCTGAGGTATCCTCTGATGTACTCACACACTGGAGAAATTAGAATCCTAATGCAGCACTTTTGCTTCAATTTCAAAAACAAGGAAATGACTAGCCATAACACATCTACAAAAACAAATGGTTGGACCCCATGTTCTAGTTGCTTGACTGAGATTAGACTTGAGCATCACAAGCAGACTGCCAAAAGCAAACTAGCTCCTGCTCTGTCATGCCACTATGGAAACTCTAAAGCAGTACTCAATGATGTCAACAACACAAAACAAGAATACAAATCTTACTACTTCCTTCCTTTAATGATGTCATTTATGACATTTAAGAGCATTGACATTGCAACCTTAATAGCTTCATAAATGCATGATGTGAAGGGATCACTTCCAGATCTTTGAGGAGAGCCATGCCACTCCTTCTCCAGTTGCAGCCCCCAGACTGCCCAGTGACACTGTTGCTGTGCCAGACAGCCCTGCAGCAGTTACAGGAAGAACACCCGCAGTACATCAGGTCCATGCATGCATGTAGAAGACATCACATAAACAACCTCCAAAACACAGTTTACCATCAGAAAACCAGGATTTATCTACAATAGGTTAAAGCAGGGGTGTCAAACTCCGGTCCTCGAGGGCCGCTGTCCTGCATGTTTTAGATGTTTCCCTGATCCAGCTCACCTGATTCTAATGAATGGTCGTTATAACAACCCATTTAATTGAATCAGGTGTGTTGACACATGTGGGTTAAAGGGTGTCAAATCCTTACAGTTGACTGTGATACAGCCATTACATGGTATTAGTGTTATGTTTTGAACGTTACCTGCCGACTGCCCCCCCCCCCCCCTCCCCCCCCAAGTACAATTAGTCTTGAACCGCCACTGCACACCTCACTCTAAACTTTTGGGATATCTGAACGACACGTCCCATAGGCACACTGTTGAACCATGTTGCTTCGGGTATATTAACTCTATGGTTGCTTCTGAGTCAAAGCTTGACGGACCTTCTTCTCTTAGTAGCGGTTGCTAAGGTATGATTGGACGAGGGCCGTTCTAGGGAGGAGTTTCGGGAACGGTCAATTGTCTCGAAAAACACTTTTTCGAAGCGTTCGATACATCTTCTCCATAGGGACATCTGCTGGTCAGTTCATGTATGGCGACTGTATCGAGTGATGGAAGGAATCAAGTGACGTCAAGTCCTCGAGACGTCAGTCTCACAATCGTCATTGACAACTTGATAAATAAAGGTTATGTGACAAATGTTTCGATTTGCAAGTGTCAAAAATATGTTATCATACATCTTGTTGTATTATAAACAACGTACTTTACGTTTAAAACATTTAGGCTAGTTTTAGGTTCTTATACGTCCCATCCCTACCAATAATATGATTACTCCGTTTAGTTACATGTGTAATTAGTTATGCGATTACTCAAACACGTCTACATGATTCTTTTTATTAAGCGTTGTATGTTCCACGGACGAAACTTGCACCATCATCCTTCTGCAACCAAGTGTCGCCGTGTCTTCCTGTCACGGCCCGTACTGTATGTTTCATTCAATAAACACATTGAATCCTACCAAGAAAGCCGAGTAAACGCACTCAATGATAGGCTACATCTGCTACTGATAATACTATCCCAACTAATTTCAGTTGTTAAGTAAGGGATAAGTATAGAACGCCGGTCATTATCGGGAAAATAAGCACCGACAGGGCGAACAGCACCCCGACGCGAAGCGGAGGTATTAAGCGTAACATCACTACTGACAGGTCAGTGCCACAACAATTGATAACCATAGCCGCGGAACATAGTAGGCTACGTAGATAATAAATTCACTGTATGAATATTAACTTATAGTCGTAACGCAGAGGGGTTGTACGTTTACATACAATTACAGGTTTAGCTACGTTTCTTACGATTGTGCCAATTTACGTACAGTAAAGACATTCTACAGTCTTAATACTGTCGCCAAACTAGCTGCGGACCTGTATAGCTACAACTGACTTTTTCAGTTTGATACCATACATTTACAATCTCGAACGAAAGCTACATCCCGAGATAAATATATGATTATTTAAACCTAGAATGAAATATATAAAATGTATGCTTCTCGTTTCACTCAAGCAAAGAAGAGAAGAACAATCAAGCGTAGCACCAGAGTCTATGGTAGCACTATGGGTAGCACCCAGCGTTTCCAGGTCTCTGTGACAAAACCAGCCCAATGGCCAATCAAAACCATCCCAAAACCACCCCAATGGCCAATAAAACCAGCCCAAAAACCAGCCCAATATCAGAACTCAAAATATGCCCCTGCCAAACCATATACACTGCTTTTAAAGTCCAACAGCATTGCTATCATTGCCAAATCTATTGTAATATCTACAAAGTAGCACCAACTGTTTAGTATGCCAGAATTAAAACCAGTTTTCAGGAGATTTGCTCAGGAGACTGAGAGCATTAGGCACGTGTGCACACGCACAGTGCGTGTGTGCATGTGCGTGCCATGTCCATGTGTGTACCTGCTGATCTGGAGTCAGTTTGGTAGGATTTAGGCATAAATACATTATTTAATTTAAAATATACATTTTTATTTAAAGATATTAATGTAATTTGCATGCAAAATATGTCTACCGGAACCAGCGGACAAAAAATTCAAAAGTAGCCCAATTCCGCTGGAAAACCACGGACCTGGCAACACTGACCACAAGTGTTAGTAGCATTTTCAATCAACTCTAATAAATGGAACTCTGCTCCACAGCGTCCGTTGTGGCATATTTTAACACCACCAGTGTTGCAAGCATTTTTATCAATTCTGACATTAACACTGGTCAACTCTCGGCTACTTAGCACTGGAAATTGAACACTACTGTTTTTACTGTGCAGGGGCAACTGAACAACATTTCATGGTGCAGGATACAACAGTGTAAAATATAGACAACAGACTGTTGAAACTGTATCTTTACTTCCCTTGGTCTCCCAGCCATGTAAATCTAAGGCCCTCTCATGTTTCAGCTGACAGCTATTAAGGTCAGAGACCTGGGGAACGATCCTGTTCACCTGCCCCCTCTGGAGACGAGCTGTAGAGGAGGCAGGGGCTGGGCAGCAGGGCCGCACCTCCCCTCACCACACAGACAAGAATGTGTTGACAAAGTCGACAAAGAGGTCCTTTGACTGTAAGTTGTTGAACTTTGGCCGACCATTGATGGTACTTGTACGCTGGCGTTCGATCCCTCGCTGCTCTGCACAGGACGCATATCGATGGACCCGTGGCAGAAACCAGAACTGCTTGGTTCCTCCTCTCCTCGGTTCCTCCTCGGAGCTGTGACAATAGCAGCTGGGTTCCTCTGAGGCCGGGGCTGGGCCTCCACCGTGGCCTCTCTCTTTGTGTGTCTGATGTTTCTGGGGCGGATGGTATCTCGGTCTTTGTGCTGTCAGCTGACGCCCATCTCCGATCACAGCTACCTGGCCCTCTATAAAGCTGAAGTTGTTCGCTGCCTCCCGCAGCGCAGCCTGAACTCCGGACATCAACCCAGTACCTCGCACACAGAGACATGGTGAGTTGGTTGGCTTTGTTTACTGTTACTGTAACAGACTTTACCCCGTCCGAGGTACACTCTGCCGATGTTCGCCCGTCACTGGGATCAATATGATCGGGATGATACGGGCAGGAAAAAGGCAGGAGTGTTTGGCCGGGTTGAGACGTTGTTATGCAAGTTATTGGGAAGCTGTCGCTCACTGCTCAGCTGTGTAATACTGCACAGCTGAAACATGAGTCATCCATCCTGTAACTGAGACAGTGTGAGTCAAGGAATCTCAGTCATCCATTGTGGAGAGCTTGCATTTTCGCAGACATGATGTCTAAGTGTCTCTCCTGGGTTCCATTACCCTGATCTTTTACCTCTCTGTCTCTCCTTCAACCCCTCTCTCTCTTTCTCTCTGTCTCTCTCTCTCATTTTTCTCCTTCAACCTCTGTCTCTCTCTCTCTCTCTGCTTCAACCTCTCTCTCTCTTCAGCGTGAGTGCATTTCCATCCATGTTGGCCAGGCCGGAACCCAAATGGGCAATGCATGCTGGGAGTTGTATTGCCTGGAGCATGGGATCCAGCCAGACGGCCAGATGCCCAGTGACAAGACCCCGGGTGGAGGAGATGACTCCTTCAACACCTTCTTCAGTGAGACAGCAGCAGGGAAGCACGTCCCCAGAGCCATCTTTGTCGACCTGGAGCCCACTGTCATCGGTGAGTGGGCATCCACTGATGGTTTCCTTGCTGCAGATTAGGTCTCTGGAACAAAGTGGTACCTTCTACCCTGAAGCCAACCCATAGACCGATTAGTTAGAGGGAATTTTTTTCCCTTTTAATGACACTAAAATTGACACAAACTGAAAAAATGATTGATTTTGTGCAATATGTGTATTAGGGTTATGAAGTGCAAAAAGGTATGTTTGAGTCTAAACTTAATATAAAGTTGTTACAATTGTAAGTACAAGTGTTGTTACTTCATAGACACAGTAGACAGTATCTCTCTCACTTGTCCAGATGAGGTTCGTTCTGGAACTTACCGCCAGCTGTTCCACCCTGAGCAGCTGATCACAGGCAAGGAGGACGCCGCCAACAACTATGCCCGTGGACACTACACCATCGGCAAGGAGATCATCGACCTGGTGCTGGACAGGACGCGCAAACTGGTAAAGATGTAACCAATGAAATAGCTGCAAAGTTATAGTGTTTGGCACTTTACATATAAAATATCCAAAACAATTTGACACATCAAGTCACCATGTAAAACTAGGGGTGGGAATCTTTTAGTACCTCATGTTTCAATTTGAATCGATTCTTGGGGTCACAATTTGATAAAAAATCGATTCACGTTAAAATAAAAATAAATAAAAACATATATACAAAAAAATATAATAATACAAAAAATTGAAATTTGGGAATCGATGTGAATTGCTTGAAGACTGAGTCTTGTTTCAAATGTGAATCCATTTTTCCCCCACCCCTATACAATACCTCTCTCTGTAAATAAAGTATACACATAGATTGAGTAGTTGACAACAAACAGTTGATTGACTTAAGGGCACTTTCCTCCAGCTCAAGTGTGACAGTAGTTTCACAAAATAAGGTAAGGAGGACCGGCTTACTTGCCGAGGGCGATTGGCAGAAAAAGGATTGTTGGAACATAATTGTCTGGAAAGCAGTGGGCTGCTCCAAAAATTTGACTGAGGTGTCTTATGTTGCTAAACAACTCTCAGAGGGCCTCGTGAGCTTGCAGGACATGTTTATAGGAGACAAACCCTTATTTTTTACTGAAAAACATCATACCTAATGTACCTTAAACTAAAGTTAGTTAAGATGAACTATGTTAGCTACATTGGCTATGCATCTTTGATGCAGTTTGAACACTTAGAAACTCCCGTAGATTACTGACCGTTTAATGAAGCAATTTAAACTGCTGAAAATCTCAATAAAGTCATGCTGATACCGTAAGTTTGACAGTCCTCGACAAACCTAGCATAAAAAAGGAAGTTAAAAACACATTCATATGTCCTCCCAACCCAAAACCATGCCACGTTTGCACAGCTTTGATCCAGTACACACCTAAAACACCTATTTATGCACTGCAGCTTTGTTGGTCTACTGTACTTCAAACATCTTACATCACAAAACACAATGTTTGTGCAGCGATTGAGTTAGGGTTTTGATGGTCATTTGAATGTCCTTTGTTTTGAGGCTTTTCACAAACCTTAACTTTCCACATAAAACATTGTTTTTGTTTTCAATTATAGTGTTTTCTAAGCTTTAACATTGATCTAGAAAATGCTTTTAACAAAGTCAACCTCAAAACCCATTTGACATTCTATAGGTTTTGAAATCTGTGATTGCTTTGTTTGTGACCAGGGTGTGGTTGATCTACACCCTGTCTTTTGTTTACCTACATGTTTACTTGTCTGCCATACAATTGAACTTCAAAGATAACTCATTAATTATCATTTCAATTTTATAGTTTCTTTAAACTTGTTCATGAGAGCCCCATGCCATCCCCCTTGTCTGCTTAACCTTCTTTGCTGTTTCTTGACCAGTGCTAACATGTTGGTTGCTATCCTCAGGCAGATCAGTGCACTGGTCTCCAGGGATTCCTGGTGTTCCACAGCTTCGGAGGAGGAACCGGATCTGGTTTCACCTCCCTGCTCATGGAACGCCTCTCTGTCGACTACGGCAAGAAGTCCAAGCTGGAGTTTGCCGTCTACCCGGCTCCCCAGGTGTCCACAGCTGTGGTGGAGCCCTACAACTCCATCCTGACCACCCACACCACCCTGGAGCACTCCGACTGCGCCTTTATGGTAGACAACGAGGCCATCTATGACATCTGTCGCAGGAACCTTGATATCGAACGTCCCTCCTACACCAACCTCAACAGGCTCATTGGTCAAATCGTCTCCTCCATCACTGCCTCCCTGCGCTTCGACGGAGCTCTGAATGTGGACCTGACAGAGTTCCAGACCAACTTGGTGCCCTACCCCCGCATCCACTTCCCTCTGGCCACCTATGCCCCGGTCATCTCTGCTGAGAAAGCCTATCACGAGCAAATGTCTGTGGCTGACATCACCAACAACTGTTTTGAGCCTGCCAATCAGATGGTGAAGTGCGACCCTCGTCATGGTAAATACATGGCCTGCTGCCTGCTGTACCGTGGTGACGTGGTTCCCAAAGACGTCAACTCTGCCATCGCTGCCATCAAGACCAAACGCACCATCCAGTTTGTGGACTGGTGTCCCACCGGCTTCAAGGTGGGCATCAACTACCAGCCCCCCACCGTGGTTCCTGGAGGAGACCTGGCCAAGGTGCAGAGGGCCGTGTGCATGCTGAGCAACACCACCGCCATCGCCGAGGCCTGGGCCAGGCTGGACCACAAGTTTGACCTGATGTACGCCAAGCGGGCCTTCGTGCACTGGTACGTGGGCGAGGGCATGGAGGAGGGAGAGTTCTCCGAGGCCAGAGAAGACATGGCCGCCCTGGAGAAGGATTACGAAGAGGTGGGGTCCGACACCGTGGGTGACGAGGACGAGGACGAGTACTGAAGCACCAAAAGAGCACTCATATCTCTTAATGAGTAAACAAAAGTTTAATCCTGATATATGTTTTACTTGGTGAACATTAAATCAGTCATATCTGTAAAGAGGGCCTTTCTTCTCCTTATCCTCTTTGGGAAAAGAGTGATACTTAAAAAGTAAGAATGATACTTTGGTTGTCCTTAAGGGTGAAACATTGGAAAAATCCTTTCAGAACACTTTTCCTTTCAGGTAAACAAAGGATAGAGCCAGGAAGGAACCAAACAGGGAAATAGATGTTCCAGGATATATTTTTCAAAGACAACAAAATAATATATTTGAAAGCCTTTCTAGAGTAGAATATCTCTTTAAGACAACTTTTTTTCAACCTCAAATTGTCGGGTTTCGCTTGAAAATGAAAATAAACTGTGTTCAGTGTGAACAGAAACCTTCCCTGTGGCTTCCAGTATATCCACAGCATGACGGAACAAAGTATTGATCTTCAATGAAAACAAAGTCATTAGGCTTCGTTTCTTAAAGCTTGTTATTCTAGATATGGAAGGACCTCTGTGATTCTCCACAGCAAGACCTTGTGTGGCATGCTGTCTGTCAGTCCCCCCATCCCCCCTTTCCACCCTCTCCACCCTCGTCTGAAGAATGTGTACTATGAATAGCCCCCTGTCTAAGCCCCTGAATACAATCCAGCTGCCTGCGAAAGAAGGACAGAGAGAGATGGAGAGAGAGAGAGAGAGAGAGAGAGAGAGAGAGAGAGAGAGAGAGAGAGAGAGAGAGAGAGAGAGAGAGAGAATGAGTGACTCGTGTTGTTTGTATGTCTCCTCTCCTCCTCAACAGTTGCTGGAACAATCAGCCCAGTGTTGTTCCTCTTTTCTCCTTTCAGGGTCTGGGATTTCTATAGAGTTGTTGTCTTATAAAAAACTACTTATATACAGTCAAATAAATGGTCACACTTTCCTTTTACATTTCCATTGTGTTTCATAGTAGTTCACTTCAATTTGAATGTGAGCTTAACTAAACTCACCCAGTGGTTTTTATTAGTGTCACTGTTTTGCAGTCTTGTCTCGAGATAGAGCTGTGATATGACACATATTTAGAGCTGTGATATAACATATTTAGAGCTGGACAGGATTTTGAGGAAGTAAAAATGGCTTCCAGGGAATATAAGTCTTCTAAACTACAAACCACATTGTCGGTCTGGGAGACATGCAAAGTGTAACAGTTTGACACAGTCTGTAAGGAAATCAGAGGGAGTGTAAATGTCACGCGACCTGTATGCAAACGAACTCTGAACCTGCCCCTGCAGGCAGACTTTGAACCAGAGTCTAAACGGCTCAACCAGTCAGTACGCATACCGCTAACACTCTAATGACACAGCAGAGCGGCTGACAGAGTCAAGCACTTCCTCTATTTTCACAGCCCCCTTCTCTCCCGCCAACAAGAGTCCTCCAGCTTCAGCTTCCTGCCTCCCCTTCCCCCCTCCCTTCCTCCTGCCAGACCCCGCCTCTTCCTCTCCTCTTCACCCTCGCTATATAAACTCCACCTTTTTCTCTGCGCACCACTTCTGCCTTCTCTCTGATTCCTCAACGTCAGCCCGAAGGAAAAGCAGACAAAATGGTGAGTAGTGCTGCTGACGTAGACAGATGAGACAATAGACTCTTTCTCTTCCCTTCTTTGTGTTTGATCCTTAGATGAAATGAGCTGCTGCCTACTTCCAGGAGTGATATCATCTTGTGTATAGCCTTTTGTGATTTGACCTGTGACAGACAGATTGATTTCAGCACATGTCTTTTCTGAAGATTTAGATGAGCCCATTGTGCTGAGAGAGATAGAGGGTGTCAAAACCCATTGACACTGTATGACTATGTTTAGCTTGTGTTCTGCTCCTCTCTCTTGCCAACCGTCTCTGGAGGAGGGGATCCCTCTCTGAATTGCTCCTCCCAAGGTTTCTTCCATTTTTTCTCCCGTTGGGAGTTTTTCTGGGAGTTTTTCCTTGTCTTCCTTGAGGGTTTAGGTTGGTTGAGGGGCAGTTCTATGGGCCTATGTGAAGCCCTCTGTGACATGCTTGCGTGTAAAAAGGGCTATACAAATAAATTTGATTTGATTTGATTTGTGTGTTATGGCATGATCATTTGAATGAAGAGTTCTTTGTTTTTCCCATGCAGTCACACATAGTCCTTTAGAACAATGTTGGTCAGGTGACACTTCTAGTCACTCAGTCTTTGATCTAACTTGTTGATCTTCTAACTGATGTTTAGTGTAGAGAAATCGGATGATTCAACACTCATCACCTCTCCTCCTGGTTTCCACAAAGACCGAGAGGGATGTGGAGGGATTTTCAGGGAGGATTTAGCTGGATGGGGATCGACGTACTCAGAAACCCGGCTGTGTGGCTTGGTAGCCATTTTGGCTGCAGCTGTTACAGAGAGTATGAGAGACATCCCCTCCTCGTTCCACTGCAGCTGGGCGGGAAGAGGGGGAAGGGAGACGAGGATAGAGGATGGGGGAGGAGAATCGATGGGGATGGGGGAGGAGAGCAGAGGAGGGGGCTGGAGAAGAGGCCGTCCCACAGTGGGTCTGGCACCCCTCCTCTCTGACGCACATTTTTATCCAGTTCCCCTGTTCCTACATAGACATACCAAGCTGCCTCTCCTCTCTGTCTGCAGCAGAGACACCAGCCAGTTTAATCCTGTGCTTCGGATTGCCCTGGGGATAGAGCCAAGCAAGCCAGCTAGTGACCTTACATGTCCTTTAGCTAAACAGATAGCATCATCTCTCCTGAATGACATCATCGAACTACAGTGGCAACAAGGGAGTTGAAGGCACAAACAGACAAACTGGAAATTAGACAACAAGAGCATAAATAATTGTAGTGTCATAGAGACTTAAATACTTCCTAATTTAGAGCCGTTATATCATTTATGGAGGTTACCAGGAGGCAGGATTATCTTCATGAAACATTACAGAACACTCAGTATCAGAATCTCCACGAATATAATTGTTTCAACTTTTATCATGTACATGGCTCAGCAGAAAGGAAATAACAGCAGGAAGCTGAACATTTGAACAGGCCTAAACAGATACAGGAAGTGAAGGATGTTGAAAACACTGCTGATTCATTCTGAATGAAACCATTTCAAAACCTTCATCTTAATTACTTGCGACCAGGCATTAACAGAAACATAATGAGGTACTTGTGACAAATTTGAAGTGGGAGGTTTATGGCCAGACACACCCTAACCTTTCAACTTCTCTCTCTCTCTCTTCAGCGTGAGTGTATTTCTATGCATGTCGGCCAGGCCGGAACCCAAATGGGCAATGCATGCTGGGAGTTGTATTGCCTGGAGCACGGGATCCAGCCAGACGGCCAGATGCCCAGTGACAAGACCCTGGGAGGAGGAGATGACTCCTTCAACACCTTCTTCAGTGAGACAGGAGCAGGGAAGCACGTCCCCAGAGCCATCTTTGTCGACCTGGAGCCCACTGTCATCGGTGAGTGGGGTCGTCCTTCAGTCTGGCTCATCTGGTAGAAAATGATGTTCTCTGCGCCCTTTGGTTCATCTCCCATAGGAACCACCCATGCTACTCAGTGTATTCAGTGGACACTATATTTTACATTTGAGGCATTTACAAGTCAAAGTTCACAAAACATTTGTATTTTCTCACCGAGAGAGATTCTCTGGAACTATAAAGAGTTATTGAGCTTTCACTCGAGTGCTCTTGAGCACAGAAAAGATAAACATGTAGATTAGGAAAATGAATCGAGATAAAACCTTTGACCAAATGGGTTTATCTAGAACCAACAAGAGTCTTATGTCATATGAGTCATCAAATGGCTCTTTTTCAACATTAACAAAGACTTAATAATTCTTGGTAGCATTGTTATTCTTGGAGAGTACTTGTGAGTTGAAATTAATAGGGATTTTTGGATGAGTAGATCATTACAGTATACATCTACAGTATGTTGTTGACCCCTCCTCTCTCTCTCCACCAGATGAGGTTCGTTCTGGAACTTACCGCCAGCTGTTCCACCCTGAGCAGCTGATCACAGGCAAGGAAGACGCCGCCAACAACTATGCCCGTGGACACTACACCATCGGCAAGGAGATCATCGACCTGGTGCTGGACAGGACGCGCAAACTGGTGAGTTAGTGATGTGAACATTCCCTCAACAATACTTTTTTATTGTCTTCAGAAGTCTCATCAGAGTAGATGTTTAAACATCCAACTGTCTGAGTAAATGAGAGTTCAAAAATGATCTCTGATGGTCATGGGGAATCAACTTTAAAAAAACGACAAAATGTCTTGTTCTGGCTTCCTGGTAGAAACATTGATTGGTTAAACGTGGTTTTATTTATAGCGTTGTCCCAGAAGAACAACTGGGAAGCCTTTCATTACATTACATTCATATTAAAGTAGAACATGAGATGAAGTCTCTTTCTGTTCTGTGTTCTCCAGGCGGACCAATGCACTGGTCTCCAGGGCTTCCTCATCTTTCACAGCTTCGGAGGAGGAACCGGATCTGGTTTCACCTCCCTGCTCATGGAACGCCTCTCTGTCGACTACGGCAAGAAGTCCAAGCTAGAGTTTGCCGTCTACCCGGCTCCCCAGGTGTCCACAGCTGTGGTGGAGCCCTACAACTCCATCCTGACCACCCACACCACCCTGGAGCACTCCGACTGCGCCTTCATGGTAGACAACGAGGCCATCTATGACATCTGTCGCAGGAACCTTGATATCGAACGTCCCTCCTACACCAACCTCAACAGGCTCATTGGTCAAATCGTCTCCTCCATCACTGCCTCCCTGCGCTTCGACGGAGCTCTGAATGTGGACCTGACAGAGTTCCAGACCAACTTGGTGCCCTACCCCCGCATCCACTTCCCTCTGGCCACCTATGCCCCGGTCATCTCTGCTGAGAAAGCCTATCACGAGCAGCTGTCTGTGGCTGACATCACCAACGCCTGTTTTGAGCCTGCCAATCAGATGGTGAAGTGCGACCCTCGTCATGGTAAATACATGGCCTGCTGTCTGCTGTACCGTGGTGACGTGGTTCCCAAAGACGTCAACTCTGCCATCGCTGCCATCAAGACCAAACGCACCATCCAGTTTGTGGACTGGTGTCCCACCGGCTTCAAGGTGGGCATCAACTACCAGCCCCCCACCGTGGTTCCTGGAGGAGACCTGGCCAAGGTGCAGAGGGCCGTGTGCATGCTGAGCAACACCACCGCCATCGCCGAGGCCTGGGCCAGGCTGGACCACAAGTTTGACCTGATGTACGCCAAGCGGGCCTTCGTGCACTGGTACGTGGGAGAGGGCATGGAGGAGGGAGAGTTCTCTGAGGCCAGAGAAGACATGGCCGCCCTGGAGAAGGATTACGAAGAGGTGGGCACAGACAGTGTTGGAGAGGAGGATGAGGAAGGGGAGGAGTACTAAAGGGATCAACATAAGCTAACATTCCAGATGTTTACAGAAAAGTAGACAAAATTCCCTGCAACAATGTTGTCCAGCTGTGCCACCAGTTGTCATGTCATGTTGTGACAGTGTCAATAAACAAAACTTAAACCTTCATTGCTTCCTTGATTTAGACCCTCAACCACCATAATAAATACCAGTTTTCTTGTCTTTATTAACAGAAGGACCATGCTAACACGTGCTTGATTATGTCTGCTATACTTATTTCAGTCATGAGATGGCATCAAAGACCAGAATGATGTTGTATATGAAATTATTAAACGGGTTTGTTTATTTCATAGCCGCTTTTCAGTGACAGATGGTGATTCATGTTTAAACGCATAGCAATAATTTTCAGTAAAACAGACAAACGACGGTAAATATATCCCGTCCTTCGTTATTTTCTTTAGGTCTTGGAAGGCCTAGACGCTCTGGTGAATTCTGCAACGCTAATAATAGTTAAACAACGATATCCGACTTTTATCCGTTGCTGGCCGATCTCAGATCAACAGCCAGACTGGGGTGGCGGGTGCTTCGTTTCGAAACGCTGGTATGTTCTAGACGTTCTATTTTTTTCGAGCGAACTCAGCTGATTGTGACGTAGCACGGAGAGCCGGGAGAAGGGCATAGTGTGTACGGCGGCTGGGCCAGAGAGACAGAGGGCTCGTCAAGTTACGGTCCGGGGGCAGGCCGCCCGGGAATAAGAAACTATTACGGTTGGATTGTATTGTTTCGTGGAGGTGGCAGGACGTTAGGCTTATTACTCGGACCTTCTTCGACTGAGGAGCGCGCATTCCAGAACCAGTCCATAATAATCCATTCCTATTCTAAGAGGGGCGAGGACGGACAGTTGGCGACACTCTTTACAAGGTATTGTAGCATAGTGTTTAGTCATAATCCAAACCTAATATCGTTATTGTATAGCGTTGTACTGTGCGATTTGACAACGAACCATGGTGTTGCGGTTTGGTGATATCCTATAGGCCTACGTTTACTTTACTATTCCATTGATGCTCGTGTTATGACTACGGCTACTTGCATACCATATTAGGATATATTTTGTTACTCATACTGTATGTCCCTCTCTAGGATTTGAAACAGTGTTTGTTAGCCATAGTTGGATGCCAGTCTATCGTGTCTCGCGCCCTCCCTGCCGCATGTGCCACTCTTGCAGCTGTCAGTTGCCATGACTGAGAGCGAGCTGTAAATAACGGCGTCCAGTTGCAGAGCGCATGGCCAAAACCCAAGGGGAATACCGGTGGACCGGGTCCACGCCATTTGTCTGGTTTACAACCCAAGTGTCAGTGGAACTAATTAGACACTTCAAATAATGATCTATCGTTAATACATAGCCTATAATCCTATTCTAGGATATTGCCACAATATATTCCACGCAAACACTGTCCCTAACAATTTATGGTTGTTAATAAGATCATGTTATGATCGTGATGATCACGGTAAATCCCCGTGACTCATCCCGGTGGGATGGCTCGGACCTAAGTAATGAAGTGCGCAACGGGTTGTCAATGTGTGTGATTGTCACTGTTATCAACAGGTGGTGTACGTAACCGACTTGACCGGTTGTGTGTGTTCTTGGGTTCTAGTGTGTGTGGGTTCCCTCTGACTGTGTGTGAGGGAGGTGGTGGGAGTCATGGTGGATTACTATGGCGTCCTGGGAGTGACAAGGACCTCCACTCCTGAGGATATTAAGAAGGCGTGAGTATGACTGCTCCAATACAGCATTCTGTAGACACTGACTCAGGGTCTAAATATAATAATATCTATGAATCAGTCCATGCTATTATTAATGTGGTAGCGCTCCTATCTATCTATCTATCTATCTATCTATCTATCTATCTATCTATCTATCTATCTATCTATCTATCTATCTATCTATCTATCTACCTGTGTATCTGTCTGTCTGTCTGTCTGTCTGTCTGTCTGTCTGTCTGTCTGTCTGTCTGTCTGTCTGTCTGTCTGTCTGTCTCACAGTCTGCCTAACTTTCTCCCTGTCTCTCTAACTCTCTTTCTCTCCCTTTCCATCCCTCTTTTTCTCCTTGTCTCTTTCTCTGTCACCCTCTCCATCCTTCTATTCATCTCTCTCTCTCTCTCTCTCTCTCTCTCTCTCTCTCGCCCTCCTTCTCACTCTATGTCTCTCGCCCAGCTGATCAGTCTGATACAGTAGGTGGACAGTGTGTTGCACACTGCTGAGTCAGAATGACTGAGACTGCAAAGCTGATTCATGTTCAGCATCTAGATCTGTGTCCACTCTTAGATGCTGTGGGCCAGTGCACTGACTAACTGCTGGCTGGCTGGTTTTGTAACCACCATGCCACAGTCATCTACTTATATCCACCAGCACTAGCAGTAAATAACTTTTGTGTGTGTTTGTGTCTATGTGTGTGTGTGTGTGTGTGTGTGTGTGTGTGTATGTGTGTGTGTGTGTGTGTACCCTGTGTGTGTGTGTGTGTGTGTGGGTGTGTGTGTGCGTGTGTATGTGTGTGTATGTGTGTGTGTGTGTACTCTGTGTGTGTGTGTGTGTGTATGTGTGTGTATGTGTGTGTGTGTGTGTGTAGCTACAGGAAGCAGGCCCTGCGCTGGCACCCAGACAAGAACCCAGACAACAAGGAGGAGGCGGAGAGGAAGTTCAAGGAGCTGGCTGAGGCCTATGAAGTCCTGTCAGACAGTAAGAACAGACCTGAGACCAGCCCACCCTTTCACACCCCATCATTCACTACCAGGGACAGGGCAGTAAGAACAGACCTGAGACCAGCCCACCCTCTCACATCCCATCGTTCGCTACCAGGGACAGGGCAGTAAGAACAGAGCTGAGACCAGCCCACCCTCTTACATCCCATCATTCACTACCAGGGACAGGGCAGTAAGAACAGACCTGAGACCAGCCCACCCTCTTACATCCCATCATTCACTACCAGGGAAAGGGCAGTAAGAACAGACCTGAGACCAGCCCACCCTTTCACACCCCATCATTCACTACCAGGGACAGGGCAGTAAGAACAGACCTGAGACCAGCCCACCCTTTCACACCCCATCATTCACTACCAGGGACAGGGCAGTAAGAACAGACCTGAGACCAGCCCACCCTCTTACATCCCATCATTCACTACCAGGGACAGGGCAGTAAGAACAGACCTGAGACCAGCCCACCCTTTCACACCCCATCATTCACTACCAGGGACAGGGCAGTAAGAACAGACCTGAGACCAGCCCACCCTCTCACATCCCATCATTCACTACCAGGGACAGGGCAGTAAGAATAGACCTGAGACCAGCCCACCCTTTCACACCCCATCATTCACTACCAGGGACAGGGCAGTAAGAACAGACCTGAGACCAGCCCACCCTTTCACACCCCATCATTCACTACCAGGGACAGGGCAGTAAGAACAGACCTGAGACCAGCCCACCCTCTTACATCCCATCATTCACTACCAGGGACAGGGCAGTAAGAACAGACCTGAGACCAGCCCACCCTCTCACATCCCATCATTCACTACCAGGGACAGGGCTCCAAACTGACCCTAGACATTAGACCAACAATGAGAGAAACTAAGAGTCCTGCAGTCATACCACTGATTAACTGTACGCTACTGGATTTGATCGTACTGTATAAAAGGCCTCCCAGCTGCACTCCACTGACTATACTTACTGTAAGTTTGCTGTACTCTGCCGGGCTGTGGTGCGCTGTACTGTAACGTGGTGTTGTCATGGACTCTGCTGGGCTGTGGTGCGCTGTACTGTAACGTGCATAACGTTGTCATGTCTCTGTCTGACAGAGGGGAAACGCGACGCGTATGACAACTTTGGCACCAACAGGCCACACACAGGTGAGGAACAGTGCCTCTGTGGAGACCTCAGTGCCCCTGTGGACACCTCAGTGCCCCTGTGGACACCTCAGTGCCCCTGTGGACACCTCAGTGCCCCTGTGGAGACACGCCCACCACAGAAGCAGGCCGGCACCGGTCATGGACGTGTTTGTGTCTCTGCCCAGGCTCCTGCGGGTCTCCAGGGCCGGAGGACTTCCAAGGGTTCACCTTCACATTCCGCAGCCCAGAGGAAGTGTTCCGCGAGTTCTTCGGCGGTCAGGACCCCTTTGCCAGTTTCTTCGGTGCGTCTCCCCGGGCCTCCGTCCTCCATGTGTAGAATACGGCACTAACCTTTGATTGGTTGACGCGCCGCAGCTTCACTAAAGAGTTGAACATTTTGCAACTTTTTTTCACGCCCCACAACACACCAATCCCATACTGTGCGCTACCCCTCAGCTCCTCCCCCAAGCCCAAATCCCATGAATAATGTACCCTAGTACAGTGTAACAGTGTAACAGTACACAAGTGTAACAGTATACCAGTGTAACAGTATACCAGTGTACCAGTGTAACGATGCCAGTGTTTAATCTCCTCCTCTGCTCTCTCAGATGACTTCCCCTTCGGAGGGATGCACAGTGGTTTCCACGGACACCCAGGCTCCTCCCGCCTCGGCCCTGGCCGATTCTTCTCCTTCCCCTCCTCCGGAGGTACTCGAGGAACCTGCTGAGAGCATGCTTGGAACACGCATAGAACCTGCTTAGAACACACTTAGAGCACGCATAGAACCAGCCCAAAACACTTTGAACCTGCTTAGAACATGCTCGGAACTTGTTTAGAACACGCTCAGCACATGCTATGTTATTCCCTCTCGACACCCTTTAGCTCGGCGAGCTAACTCTAGTTCTCTCCCCCAGCGGACTTCACTTCCTTCTCCTCGTCCATGGGGGGAGTGGACGGGATGGGCGGCATGGGCGGAGCCAGCTTCAAGTCTGTCTCCACGTCAACACGCATCGTCAACGGCAAACGCACCACCACTAAGAAGTCAGTTCCCCTCCCCCGCGGGTCTGCTAGGAGCTTTCCTCTGTCTAGCGTCTGTTGTGGTATTATGGGATGGTGTCTGTTGCTGTCCACAGGATCAAAGAGAACGGCCAGGAGAGAACGGAGATTGAGGAGGATGGGGTTCTGAAGACTGTTCTCATTAACGGTAAACATCCCTCTCAGGATATAGCCTACGCAGGCTGGTGTGTGTGTTGTACATTACAAACAAAAACCGATGTTGAATATGTTGAGGTATGGCTTGTGAAAGCCTCAAAAGAACCTAAACTTGGAAGGTAAGTGTCCACCAAACTGTAATGTATGTGGGCCGTCAAAGTGTCACCTACTTGTGAAATGTCTACATACATGTTTGTGCGTGTGCGTGTGCAGGCGTAAAGGACGAGCTCGCTCTGGCTCTGGAGCTCAGCAAGAGAGAGCAGCAGCCCAGCCAGCCGTCGCCGCGGCAACACCTCCAACATCCGCCGCCCCAGTCGCCCGCCGAGCGCCAGCCTCCGCGCCCCTCCCCCGCCGCCTCCACCGCCCCAGCCCCCGCCCAGCGCTCCTTCAGCGCCGCGCCCTACTTCCGCTACCCGGAGGACAGCGATGAGGAGGAGGAGGATGAAGACCTCCAGCTGGCGCTGGCCTGCAGCCTGTCAGAGATGGAGGCCCAGCAGAGGGCTACTGCCGTCTACCCAGGTGCAGGGGGAGGGGCAGGGAGGCCGAGGGGAGGGGCCAGGATGGGGGGCGGCGATGAGGGGAGGAGAGGAGGGGCAGTGATAGGAGAGGCAGGGGAGGGGAGAGGGGGGGGGGTGATCCCGAGAGTGGCGCCGGGGGGGAAGGTGAGGGACTCCGCAGACAGTGTCCCTTCCGGGCTGAGGGACGGGGGGGTGATGGTGGAGGGGGGGGTGATGGAGAAGGGGGGGGTGATGGAGAAGGGGGGGGTGATGGAGAACGGGGGGCAGGAGGAGGGGGGGGTGATGGAGGACGGGGGGCAGGAGGAGGGGGGAGGGCTGGACGGGTCCCCAAACATGGTGTCCCCCCTCAACCACTTCCAGGAGGGCCCTGGAGACCCGTCTGTTAAAACCAGCTGTACAAAGAAAAAGAAGAAGTGTGGATGTGTGTTGTGCTGATGTGTGTGTGTGTCGCGCTGAAGTGTGTGTGTTGTGTTGATGTGTGTGTGTCGCTCTAGGGGGGATGACTGTATCCAGGGTTGAGTTTACTGAGGTCAGATGTCCTGTAGGGCTGTGCGATATATCGAATGTTAGCGATAATATCGCAATAATTTTGACGACGATGTAAAATGAGAAAATCTTGTGAATATCAAATATAAAAAACTGAAACTGAAAATTGCACATGCACAGGCACTCTCTTTTGCTCTCTTTTTGTCCAGTCACATAAGGACCTCTGCATGAATTGTTCCATGTGAGGTCCATTTTTTATCAAGTTGCAAGTACCATGTTATGGCAACTGCTTAAATTTGCACTACACATTTAGTACTTTGTAACAATAGCTGTTCTATCTAAATTGTTTTTGTTGTTTTCTAATGGGGGCAAAATTAAATCATGTTCTTTTATTATTTAAATGCAGACGCAAACATATCGAGAAATATATTGAATATCGTAAAAATTTTGACAATGTTGAGATATCATTTTTTAATATATATCGCCCAGTCCTAATAGCCCTGTAGGCCGCACCCACACTGGTCCATTGTGTTTGACGCAGTCTGTAGTCTCCATAGTAACCCTCCTGTCCTACAGAGCAGGATGTGCACTCTGCCTCCCTATTGGCTGGAGTGAGAGCCTGAGCATTCATACAATCCAATGCAACCTAAAGTTTCCCCTTTGGACAGTAGTTCAGAGGTGGGAGATTCAGAACAGTGTTTCTAAAATACCTGTCTTCTCTCCATTTGCTGGAGGTTTACATACACACCTGTGTGTGTGTGTGTGTGTGGTGTGTGTGTGTGTGTGTGTGTGTGGTGTGTGTGTGTGTGTGTAGTCTGTGGCCTTGCCGGCGTGTGTGTTTTGGAAGCCTTTCAAGTATTCGTATGGAATGTTCCACGTGTGGACTGTCTGGACCAAGAGTTCAGAGAATACTACGATTCCTCGTACTGCCCTACTGAAAACTAGCACTTCTAAAAATCGAACTATCCCTGTTAGGTTTAGATAGAGAACACACAGTAAACTGTTAATATATAGAGATTCGATATATATGCCATAATGCCTTCATAATGTATTGAATGTAGCAAGAAGCTGACCCTGTATTGAAAGTCAAAGTCATTCTTATCTAGTTAAAGGTCATGAGACCCAGTCAGCTCATTGAGATTCCTTGTCTGCAACAGTCTTGGATACAACTGATTAAACAAAGAAGCACAGACTTACAGCAATGACAGACAGATGTCATCAAAATACCTTCATGAACAAAACTTTGCACAAAATCACCAAAGTGAAAATACAGTCATCTTGTTTTGTGCCTTTAAGTGTGTGTGTGTCTCTGTGTGTGTACATAATGCTGCATTGCCAGTACGAAAGTGCCAACTCATAGTTGGACAGCTCCCCATTGACACTATCAGTGTGTGTGTGTGTATGTGTGTATGTTTACTAGACATCTCCACAGTGCATTTGTAACCTGCCCAGTCCATCTCCTAGTCCAAAAAGAGGATGTATATAATGGACTGTTCTGTCGATGTCACAAGATGATGTTTTGTGTTAACAACTATAAAGCCAGAACCAGGAGCCATGTGGTTTCAAAGTGGCAATAATGTATCTGATGATGAGAGCTGTGAACTCAGACTGAGGTAGCCATGTTGTCCCTGTCTCAGCTCTCTCAATGGTCACGTATGAGAGAGGGAGGGAGGAGAGACCTGAGAGGAGAGATAGAGAGAGAGATAGAGAGGGAGAGGGATCATTTTTTTCTGAGAAATAGCATGTCAACATGTCAATGTTTCTTCACAAAATGTAAACTAAATAAACTACAGCTGAAATGAACAGTTGATATATTTGCACTTTTTTAGAAAACTTTCACCAGCCTAATCAGACCTGTCTGTCTTTTTGTCTACCTGTCTGTCTGTCTGTCTGTCTGTCTGTCTGTCTGTCTGTCTGTCTGTCTGTCTGTGTGTCTGTTTCCCTGCTTGCCTGTTTATCTGTCTGTCTGCCAGTCTGTCTGCCAGCCCACTCTCCTCCAGTCTTTACTTTGGCTAACAAAGATAGTTAGGCTGGCTATGTTGTTTGTGTGCAATTGCGATGCTTGGTGTTTTATTTGGGTCTCATGTTGTTTTCTCCCCTTCCCATCCTCTATTCTAATGGACTTGTTTCTTCTTCTCTGGTGTCTCCATCTGTCTCATTTCCTGCTTCCTGTTTCAGACTCAGACTTCCAGGCCTTCACTGGCTGATTGGCCACTGCTGCTCCTTGCCCCGCCCCCCGAGGTAAAGCCCAGTGTGAACTTCAAGCACCAGCTTTACTCTGAAATCCCCTTAGAACTTCCCTAGACAATCCTTAGAACCTCTGTAGTGCACCTCCAGAACCCCCTCACACCCTGTAGAATACCTGTTAGAGAACACGTAGAACTATCTGTAGTTCTATAGAACCCTTTCTAAAACATTTACACTCTGGTACCTTCTACCCAACCCAACCCAACCCAACCCTAGCCTAGTCTTCCCTATCCTACCCTACCTTAGCCTAGCCTAGCCTAGCCTGCCCCAGATGCAGATGGTCAGATGTGGATGGTGTTAAGATGTAGAGCGTCAGATGTTAGAGGTGTTCATCGTAACCCTGCCTCATGTCCCTCTGCTCCAACAGGTCTCAAACGCCACGAAGCACTTGTCTCTCTGCCTGGCTTGCCTGCAGCTGATCGTCACTTTCAAAGTTTTATTTGAAAAATAATCTCAAACTGACAATACCGATGTATGTACCGATGTGTGTGTGAGTGTGTAAATAGCTGAAAGAAAGACTGGATTCTTTGTGTTTTAAAAGCAACTCATCTCCATTAAAACCAACCTTGTGACTTACGATTTATACAAGCGTGTCCTGGGAAACGTAAATCCTCACACACACTTTGAGAGCTGTTTACTGTAGACGTGTGTGTGTGTGTCACTGCTGCAGATATGTAGCCTAGGACATACAGAATACCACTTTGTAGATAGTAGCCTTGTCATGCGCTGTGGTGTGTGACAAAGTGGATGTTTGGAAGTGGAAGCCAAATTTGCTTCACTAGTACAGTATTTATATGAGTGCTGTTCAAGAAGTACATCATGTCACCTTTTATTTGGCCATCAAAGCTGTAGACCTAAGCTGTCCTTAGCACCACCTAGTGGTCGACACCCGCAAATGCAGCCTGTGTACTAGGGACCAGATTACGTCACTGAGGAGATAGTTTGAAAGTAACAGGTTTCACTCACACACACATACACACACACACACACACACACACACACACATACACACACATGCCTGCTGTTGCTTCACATCACAGTTTATTTAGAGTAAGTCAAAAATACATTTTTATAGATATTTTCTATGTGTTTGCTACATGAATAAACACAGACCAACAAGATAATTATTTACAGTAATCACACAGGTTTACACAGAAGACACCGACATCTGAACTCAATTGAAGGAGCGTGTGTGCGTGTAAGATAGAGAGCATGAGAGAGAGAGACAGAAATAGAGAACAACGTCGTGTACAAAAGCAACTGTACTTAACGATACGCAACAAAATCATTTGTGTGAGTCAGAAGCAAAGACAATCATGTTGGGAGTCTTGAGGCCGACTCTCGTCCCCTGACACGCTCAGCCTCATCCACTCTGGCCCTCATCCAGCGTCATCCCTGGGTCACATTAATCTGCTGTGTGCCCAAAGCCTATCCTTCACTTGCCTCTAGTCAGGCAGGACACCTGGTCTGGGGGGGGGTAGGGGGGTGGGGGGGGTGGGGTATAGGGAAGGTAGGGGGTTTAGGGGTGGTGTAGACTGGTGTGGAGAGGTGTAGGGTGGGTTATAGCCTAGTCAGAGTGTTGTGAAGGAGGGGTTGTGCGTGTAGGATGTGTGTGTGTGTGTGTGTGTGTGTGTGTAGGGTGGTTGTGTGTGTCGGGGTGAACAGAGAGGGAGCTGCAGGTCTCTACTGAGGCAGGGCTTTCAGGATGGCGTTGACCTCCTCAGCTACGGCTGTCAGAGCAAACTCAAACTGGCCCTGGAGACACAGGGGAAGACGGCTGTTACACACACACACACAGATTGTATATACACACAACACACATACACGTATAAATACACGTGAATGACACACCCAACATACAGTACATGCACACACAGACACATACACACCTACACAAAAGACTCACACACACACACACACACACACACGTATTCACAGATACAGCATGGTACAGATGGTACCTTGGTGTGCACCAGACTGGGCCTCTGGTCTCTAATGTGCTCCAGTGTTGCAGCGATGTCAATCTCCTTTACCCCTGAGGACACGCCAACACACATGCACACAACCACAGGTTATAGCACCTCTATGTCACCACACAACCACAGGTTATAGCAACTCTATGTCACCACACAACCACAGGTTATAGCACCTCTATGTCACAACACAAGCACAGGTTATAGCACCTCTATGTCACCACACAACACGTGAAACAGTTCCACAAGTTCTCTCTTTCTCACCTTTGGCCATGCGGTTCAGGACCATATCTATCAGGATGTAGGTTCCAGTTCTGCCAGAGCCGTCACTGTGGAAAAGACAGAGAACACACAGAGAGCGTCTCCCATCAGATGGTGCTCTGGACAACTGGACAAACCAGACATATTCCCGACCATAGACATATATATGTCCCCCTCCCCCTCACAGTCTGGCCTGACCCAAGTAACTGAAAAGATTTCAGACAGCACACATGGTTGGGTGGGTCTGCTCTCACAGGCGAGAGAGAGAGACGCAGGGTGAGCCGGAAGTTGACGTTCCCATGGAAACCTGACGGGAGGAGCTTACCTGCAGTGGACAATGATGGGACAGGAGCGACCACGGTAGCACTTATTCACCTTCCTGCACAGGAGGGGGGGGGGGGGAGATGAGGAGAGGAAGAGGAGAGGAGGAGGAGGTAAGAGGAGATGGAGAAAAGGGTCCGAACGAGGAAGGAGGAGAGGAGACAGAGAAAGCAACAAAAAAAAAACATTACACAATGGATGCTAGCTGAGCTGCAGCTAGCACGGGAGCGTGACAGTGCCTGTGCGCAGAGGCCCTGACGCCCCATCTGAGGAGTGGAGAAAGGGGGAGTTGGGGGAGCAAAAGAGGAGAGGAGGAGAAGAGACGAGGGGCTAGTCCGTGCTGTGCTGTTCCTGCTGCAGTCACACCTGCCAATAATCATTTTTGTGACTATGCAACTGGACCCAGACTACTAGCTGCAAATCACAAAAATGACACTGGGAGATGTACGAACCCTTTGACCCCCACGGTCCCCCACGATCCCGACAGGGTAGGAGGGAGGGGAAGGGAGGGAGGGAGGCAGTCAGGTGGGTGCACAAGCCCTCTAGAACGCCCTGGAGCCTTCTACACAGAGAGGTAGAGAGACCAGGGAGAGAAACAGGGAAGAAAGGGAGAGTCACAGCCAAGGGAGAGAAAAAGAGGGAGGGGAGAGAGACCAGCGACGAGCGACAGAGAGGACCAGGCTGCCCCCAGGGGGTGTCAGTATGCCTGCAGTACCTGCGGAAGTCCAGCAGGGGGCGGGTGGAGCTGGGGATTCCACTGGCAGGCCAGCTGAGCAGGTGGAACTGGGTCAGCGTTCTGGTCTCCTGGGTCTGCACGTTCTTCAGGTAGAAACTACGCACCAGGAAGTCCTTACACCAGATGTGCTCCGACACCAGGTTAACCTGAGGGACGAGGTCAAGGTCGGATGGTTAGGAGGGACAGGGACTGTCGGGTTGGTAAGGACAGGGTGTGGACAGGATCAGATGGTTGGTAAGGACAGGGTGTGGACAGGGTCAGATGGTTGGTAAGGACAAGGTGTGGACAAGATCAGATGGTTGGTAAGGACAGGGTGTGGACAGGGTCAGATGGTTGGTAAGGAAAGGGTGTGGACAGGGTCAGATGGCTGGTAAGGACAGGGTGTGGACAGGGTCAGATGGCTGGTAAGGACAGGGTGTGGACAGGGTCAGATGGTTGGTAAGGACAGGGTGTGGACAGGGTCAGATGGTTGGTAAGGACAGGGTGTGGACACGATCCAGACATTCCTAGTTTACAGCTGAATAGAAGGTAGACGCTGGGAGTTATAATTAGGGGTTAGGCGTGAGGGGTTAGTTACTGACCTCATAGATGTGGTAGAGGGAGGAGCCTTCGTCAGGCCAGTAGCGCTCACACTGTTTCTCTCCATCCTCCACCAGAGCAGTCATCATCACGATCACCGTACAACCATTCTCCCACACCATCTACACATGCATCAACAACATCACCACCATTACCATTACCACCACCACCCGCATCACCATTATCACCAACATCATTATCAACATCACCACCATTACCATCACCATCACCACCCCCATCATCATTATCGCCAACATCATTATCAACATCATCACCATTACCACCACCACCACCACCACCCCCATCATTATTATCACCAACATCATTATCAATATCACCACCATTATCATCATCAACATCATTATCATCAACATCACCACCATCATCATAATCTTAATCCTAATCCTCATCAACAACATTATCCTCCTCATCTTCATCATCAACATCATTATCTTCATCATCAAAATCCTAATCCTCATCATCAACATTATCATCCTACTGATCCTCATCATCATCACGCTGTGTGCTGCATGTTGTGTGCTGTGTCCTGTGTGCTGCATGCTGTGTGCTGCATGCTGTGTGCTGCACGCTGTGTGCTGCACGCTGTGTGCTGCATGCTGTGTGCTGCACGCTGTGTGCTGTGTGCTGCGTGCTGCATGCTGTGTGCTGCATGCTGTGTGCTGCATGCTGTGTGCTGCATGCTGTGTGCTGCGTGCTGTGTGCTGCGTGCTGCATGCTGTGTGCTGCATGCTGCGTGCTGCATGCTGTGTGCTGCATGCAGCATGCTGTGTGCTGCATGCTGTGTGCTGTGTGCTGCATGCTGCGTGCTGCACGCTGTGTGCTGCGTGCTGTGTGCTGCATGCTGCGTGCTGCATGCTGTGTGCTGCATGCTGTGTGCTGCGTGCTGTGTGCTGCATGCTGTGTGCTGCGTGCTGCGTGCTGTGTGCTGTGTGCTGCGTGCTGCATGCTGCGTGCTGCATGCTGCGTGCTGTGTGCTGCATGCTGCGTGCTGCACGCTCGCCGTCTGACCTGCCAGAAGTCCGGGATAGTGTGAGCCTGCGGTCCCTGAGTGGCGATGTAGGCGGGCAGGCGAGGGTCGTGGTCGATCTGGGGAGAGAGAGGGGCTGTCACTGTCAACACATGACATCAGAGGCAAGCAGCCAATCAGAAAGCCGGCACCATGGGGAGACGTG
>NC_140383.1:22490000-22495000 GCF_054491055.1 Hypomesus nipponensis
ATCTACTCATCTACTAATTACCCTGGCAATGCTCTCATGTTCATCTACACAAATACACACCCAGACACATTGGCATGTAATCAAATAGAAAGAGCCCCCTTGTAGAGTTGGGTTAATTACTCTGCAGAAAACCACTCTCTCTCAGAGAGAGAGAGAGAGAGGGGGAGAAAGAGAGAGAAGGAGAGAGAGAAGGAGAGAGAGGGAAAGAAAATAAAAGAGGTTGCCATGGTGTCTGGAAGGCTCAATGAGGGAGGGCAGCAGGCTGCCATGGCAACAGGAGAATGCTCAGTGTAATGTGCAGTCGCCATGAAGAGAGATCGAGAAGTCTTCCTTAGCGGGAGACGGAGAGGCAGTTTGGAGCTAATGCTACTGAGTACTTGCGTACGTGTGTGTGTGTACGTGTGTGTGTGCGTGATGAAGCTAGGGTTACCTCTCCAACACCAGTCTGAATAATCTTCAGGCTAGTCTCTGACTCCAGGAAGGTTTTTTCAGACACTGGGGAAACAAAAAAAACACGTATAAAATGCTTCAGATGAAATACAAAAATTGAGTTTCTGCTGGAGGCTTCGAGCTGTCGTCACCATGGTGACAGGAGAGCATTATGAAGTGGGGGGGGAGGGGGGGGGGGTCTGCCGCCCCTGACAGAGTGACCTACAGGGTCAACAGGGGGGCTGACACACACACACACACTTCAGGCTCTGACAAACACCTAGCCTCTGTGTGTGCCAGACTGTACAGGGGTGTGTACACGTGTGGGTGTGTGTGTACATACAAATGTGTGTGTGTGTGGCTATACAGTTGTGCGTTTGTGGGTAAAGGTGTGTGAGTGTGTATGAATGCAGGTGTGTGAATGTGTGTGTGTGTGTGTGTGAATGAATGCAGGTAAGTGTGTGTGTGTGTGTGCGCCTCACCAGCCTTCTCAGCGACGTCCGCTGCACTCAAGTTCTGAGCGTTCTGACGAATCCGAAAGGTCAGGGCCGGACCTACAACACTGGAATACAGAGACAGATTACACACATACACACACACCCACACACACCTGTTTACACACACACTGAATGATAGCAGCAGTGGTACCTGATGTTGATGAAGCTGCTGGTGGTCAGGTGGATTCTCTCAGCCAGAAGCTCCAGAAGTTTGACCCCGTCATACAGACTCAGAGGACTGCAACAACATCAACCACATCATCATCAACAACAACATCATCAACAACATCAACAACAACATCATCAACAACAAGAGAGAGAGAGTTAAGAGAGAGAGAGAGAGAGAGGGGAAGAGAGAGAGAGAGAAAAAGAGAGGAAGAGAGAGAGAGGGGTTCTGACCTCTGGTTGGTCACAATGTAACCGTACTCCTCTCCGGCCCCCCCTGGTGGCAGGACGGTGGCAGCGTCTCCTGCGGGCCTGTCCTTCCCTGTCCCCAGGGGGTCCTGGGGGGGCAGGGGGGCCGGGGGCAGGCTGGCGGGGACTGCTGGCTGCGGGGCAGGGGAGGCGGGGGCAGGAGCTGGGGGGGCTGGGGGGCTCTCTGGCTTGCTGGGCGCTTTGTCACTGGTCTTCAACACCTTGGTCTGACGACATGATGACGTATGGTTAAAGAGTTGACCAGTAAGATGTGTGAAACAGCATGTCAACATCCAGTGTGTGTGTGTGTGTGTGTGTCTGTGTGTGCGCGAGTGTGTACCTCCTTCAGTGTGACCAGGTCTTTCTCCAGAGGACCGGATCCTGAAAAGAAAGAAGCAATCTTGTCATGGATTTCAGCTCAGTTTCAAGCCAACACTGACCCCTGACCCATGACCCCTGACCCTGCCTACCTGTCTTGTCCAGCTCCTCTGCCTGCAGGAGTTGCAGAACCAGGGCCAGTTTGTACAGCTGCTGGGGACTCAGGTCTCTGGGGTCCACTCCATACCTCTCCAGCACCACCCATATCCTCTGGAGCAGGCCATCTGCACACACACACACACACACACACACACACACAGGGGGGGAGCACATGATCAGTGAGCGTACAGCTCTCTTATCTCTACAGGACAGAGTCTCACTGGGGGGTCTACTCACCATCCAGCCCAGACAGGGAGCTGTAATCCTGGGAAACCTTCTTCCTGTGCTGCTTGGCAGAGGCAGCCTGGGCCTGGGCCTGGGCTTGAGCCTGGGCTTGAGCCTGTACCTGGGCCTGGGCTAAATAGTCCTCCAGATAGGCTCCTGGTAGATCCACCTCCAGGTCCTGGTAGTAGGGCCCAGCCGCCCCCTGCTGGTGGTAGGATGACTGGCCAGGGTCAGGGGAAGAGGCCAGGTAGAGAGAGATGACGTCCTGAAGGGCCTGGCGGTCCCTCTCCCTCTGATTGGCCTGGGACCTGGACGGTGGGCGGGGATAAGCCCCTCCTTCAATGGGATGAAGGGATCTCTCAAGGTCATCCTGGTATCTGTGCTGTAATATAGACAACAGTCCGTGTCAATCCTCCAAAGAGCCAACATAATTCACCAACTATTCGACGAATGAGTGTACCCATCGAGCGGTGGGCGTCTGGGTCCCAGGGGAGAGGGGAGGTGTTTACCTGGTGGTAGGCATAGGGGTCCATGGGGGAGGTCTGCATTCGCAGGGCAGACTGGGGGGGATCTACGATCATATAGTCCATGTAGTCGTCTGGGGGGGAGGGCCCCAACTTGGAGCTGGGACGAGGGCTTCCTTTGGAGGGGCTCGGTCTGGACCTGGACATGAGACAGAGGGACAGTCACGGTCACGGTCGCAGGGAGACTGAGGACACGCAGACAGGGTATCCACATGGATCCATTCAGCGGGTGCGTTCATCCGAAGCAACATGTGGGGAAATAACCCGAGTGACATCAAAACACTCAAGGATCAGAAGGGCGTTGTGATTTGGTGCACAGTGTTTCTGAGCCAGGAACGGTTTGAATCCTCTTTATCAGGCAGAGTGCAGGAGGCAACACCTCAGCTACCATGCACTGTGCAGCGACAATAATATCATAACTCCAGTGCAACCAAAGCAGTATTCCAGGCCAGTTTTTCAGTACACCACAGCACAGCGCAACAAAACACGTCTTCTGACGAACATCAAACAGTTGCGTGGGTGTCTTACACATCAGCTCGTTTTTCATTGAGGAGGATTTAAGGATAAGCTCTCAATTCTCACTCGGAAACAGGCCGTCGAGTGTGAAAAGGAAGTCCGTGGTGACTTACTGTGAGGAGGAGGAGGAAGAGGAGGAGGAAGAGGGGGCCTTGGGCGAGCGTGGGGTATGGGGGACTCGACTCAGCTCTTTGGCTACAATGTACTGGGTAATGTCATCCTGCCAGGAGAGACCTACACACACACACACATACACAAGCACACACATTAAACATTGTTTCCTTAAGCATAAGTTAGCATGTTACCGTCGTAGCACGTAGCCATGAGGCATCTTTGGGTCAATACATTAGCATGCTAGCTCACCTTGTAGCATGAGTTGCTTAAGAACCTCCTGCATCCTCTTCAGGACCGGAACAGACACCTGGTACTGAACCTGGTCCTGTTTAGAGCTGTGGCACTGCCCAAACAGCCCATCTGGAACAACACACACACACATACACAAGCACACATTCCCACATAGGCACCCACATGAACACACACACATAAACACAACACATAACAAAAAATAATCAAAGCTGTGATTTTAAATGCTACTGACATAGGTTATTTGTACTTTTCTGGTATCACAACTGTTAAGTGTTATGTGTGTGTGTTTAACTAGCCTTGTGGGAGACCAGAAATCCAACACAACTAAGAAAAAACATGTTACCCACAACTTAAAGTGAAATTTCAAGTCAGATTTAGGGCGTTTAGGATTAGACAAATTGGTGTCAGGGTTAGAATTGGTGGGTTGGAAAAAACAGTGTAATGGGACTGAATTGTGAGTCCCCGCGAAGATAGCTAGACACAAAATGTGTGTGTGTGTTGTTACTGTATGTTGTTCTTCCGCTGTGTGTCTAGACAGGAAGCTGGAAGGAAATGAACAACCGGCGGATCGACAACAGGTTGACCACCCTATGCTATAAATACAGCATTCTACATACAGTCTATAAAGAGACAGACTCTAAGCCTCCCACACACAAGCTCCCTGTTCACACCGCCTATTGATTCTATCCGCTTTCATATGATCGAACACAGTCAAGCATTGGTGCATTCCTAATCATCATTCCACCCAAACACATAGTCATCTTCCTGGGCCCTCTGCCCACTCTCTATGAGTTCGAGCTGTGTGAGAGAGCTGGAGAGGAGAAGTTATAAAAAGAAACATGTGTCATCAGTCTGTAGAGGGATAAAACCTACAGCAAACCCAGAGGCCTAGCCTCTCCTCTCTGCTCCTCTCCTCTCCTCTGTTCTCTTTTCCTCTCCTCTCCTCTCCGCTCCTCTCCTCTCCTCTCTGCTCCTCTCCTCTCTTCTCCTCTCCTCTCTGCTCCTCTCCTCTCTTCTCCTCTCCTCTCTGCTCCTCTCCTCTCCTCTCTTCTCTTCTCCTCTCCTCTCCTATCCTCTCTGCTCCTCTCCTCTCTTCTCTTCTCTTCTCTTCTCTTCTCCTCTCCTCTCCTATCCTCTCTGCTCCTCTCCTCTCCTCTCTGCTCCTCTCTTCTCCTCTCCTCTCCTCTCTTCTCCTCTCCTCTCCTCTCCTCTCCTCTGTTCTCTTCTCCTCTCCTCTCCTCTCCTATCCTCTCCTATCCTCTCCTATCCTCTCTTCTCCTCTCCTCTCCTCTCCTCTCCTCTCTTCTCTTCTCTTCTCCTCTCCTATCCTCTCCTCTCCTCTCTGCTCCTCTCCTCTCCTCTGTTCTCTTCTGTTCTCTTCTGTTCTCTTCTGTTCTCCTCTGTTCTCCTCTCCTATCCCCTCTCCTCTCCTCTCCTCTCCTCTCCTCTCCTCTCCTCTCCTATCCTATCCTATCCTATCCTATCCTCTCTCCTCTCCTCTCCTCTCCTCTCCTCTCCTCTCCTCTCCTCTCCTCTCCTCTCCTCTCCTCTC
>NC_140383.1:22497500-22507500 GCF_054491055.1 Hypomesus nipponensis
ACCTGTCTGTCTGTCTACCTGTCTGTCTGTCTGGCTGTCTGTCTGTCTGTCTACCTGTCTGTCTGTCTGTCTACCTGTATGTCTGTCTGGCCCTCTGTCTGTCCCTCTGTCTACCTGTCTGTCTGTCTGTCTACCTGTCTGTCTGTCTACCTGTCTGTCTGTCTGGCCCCCTGTCTGTCCCTCTGACTACCTGTCTGTCTGTCTGTCTGTCTGTCTGTCCCTCTGTCTACCTGTCTGTTTGTCTGTCTGTCTGTCTGTCTGTCTACCTGTCTGTACCTCTTTCTATCTGTCTGTCTATCTGTCTGTCTGTCTACCTGTCTGTCCCTCTGTCTACCTGTCTGTCTGTTTATCTGCCTATCTGTCTGTCTGTTTATCTGCCTGTCTGTCTGTCTCTCTTTCTGTCTGTCAGTCTGTCTGTTTATCTGCCTGTCTGTTTATCTGCCTGTCTGTCTGTCTGTCTGTCTGTCTGTCTGTCTCTCTTTCTGTCTGTCAGTCTGTCTGTTTATCTGCCTGTCTGTTTATCTGCCTATCTGTCTGTGCATCCCCAGGCCCCTCGAGGACATTGACTGATACGTATAATATCTGCTTTTGGAATCTTATCAATCAACTCAGTGTCTCTGTGACTGAGGGTGTATTACAGATAGAGGAGGTAGGAGGTATGGAGAGACAACAATCAAGACAAGTAAGCAGTGCAGAACAGATCCATGGAGAGATGGAGGGGAGAGATTACAGTAAAAAAGATATGGAAAGGATATAAGGAGGAAGAGAGATAGATGGAGAAATATTTGGAGAGAGATGGAGGGAGAGATAGAGAGAGATGGAGAGAAATATAAAGAGATATATGGAGGGATAGAGGGAGAGAAATATTTGGAGAGATAGAGAGAGATGGAGAGAGATGAGAGAAATATAAAGAGAGATATGGAGGGAGAGATGGTGGGAGGGATAGAGAGATGGAGGGAGAGATGGAGGGAGAGATGGAGGGAGAGATGGAGGGAGAGATGGAGGGAGAGATGGTGGGAGGGATAGAGGGAGAGATGGAGGGAGAGATGGAGGGAGAGATGGAGGGAGAGATGGAGGGAGAGATGGAGGGCATTTAGCGAGGAGTGTCTCTCATCTCATAAAGATGCAAACATGCGACAGTTGTTTCAGAACAATGGGAGTGTGCCAGCCCACACACACTTCAGTGCCCATTGTCTACCTGTGGATGAGTGACAGGATGAAAGGACAGTGGCTATGAGTCACACCTTGAACTGAAAGCACACACACACACACACACACACACACACACATACATACATTTCTGTTCACCTTACAGAAGCATTAGAAGACACAAGCAGATGAGGATACAAGCAAACACAAAAGGTAACGGACTCACACTCATGGGTCACACGACCCATGTGTGCGCGCGTGTGTGCGAATACCATACATGACTGATGTGGACCCTAATCCTTCCTCTCCATAGACAACAGGAAGCCATAGCAACCGATTATGATGAGGCGCAAGCCCTCAGTTGCCAGGGAGTGGAGTGACTCGTGCGAGCCATACTAATTTACATTGTGAGGTAAACAGTGTAGAAGTGGGGGGGTGACGGGGGAGGGGGACATGGGGAGGGAGGGGGAGGAAGAACCTGAGGGGAGCGGATGGGATTCTGCAAGGCGGTTGGATGTGGTGAGGGACGGCTTTAATGGATGGAGAGTGATTAGCCGCCAGGCTAAGGCTAGCCCCATAACCCGCCACGGACACATGGTTCACATGCAAATATTACCGATCTTCGAAAACATAAAGCAGGCAATTATACAAAGTGTTGTTGGCTATAGAAACCACCCTAGAGCATGTTTTTATGTGACTGTTAAGGATAATAACATATACTTATTACTGTGACGGTCACATTTACATGTAGTCATTTAGCAGACGCTCTGATCCAGAGCGACCTACAGTGAGTACAGGGACATGTCTTAGTCATGGTGAAAAAGTAGTACAGGATTGAATAAATCACCAAGCCAGTACAGGAATTGTTACGGTTGGAAGCTGCAGCAATAAGGGGGTTACAGATCATCTCAATCATAAATCCCAAAATCTATGTTAGGCCTACTGTAAGCAACAGTCATCATAAGGCACTGAAGTCATGCAGATGAGCATGCATTTCCTGTTGTCACCATGGCTGTTCTGCCTCCATACCGCTATCCCTCCCCCTCTACCTCCATCTCTCCATCTGACTCCTGCTATCCCTCCCCCTCTACCTCCATCTCTCCTCCTGACTCCTGCTATCCCTCCCCCTCTACCTCCATCTCTCCATCTGACTCCTGCTATCCCTCTACCTCCATCTCTCCATCTGACTCCTGCTATCCCTCCCCCTCTACCTCCATCTCTCCATCTGACTCCTGCTATCCCTCCCCCTCTACCTCCATCTCTCCTCCTGACTCCTGCTATCCCTCCCCCTCTACCTCCATCTCTCCATCTGACTCCTGCTATCCCTCCCCCTCTACCTCCATCTCTCCATCTGACTCCTGCTATCCCTCCCCCTCTACCTCCATCTCTCCATCTGACTCCTGCTATCCCTCCCCCTCTACCTCCATCTCTCCATCTGACTCCTGCTATCCCTCCCCCTCTACCTCCATCTCTCCTCCTGACTCCTGCTATCCCTCCCCCTCTACCTCCATCTCTCCTCCTGACTCCTGCTATCCCTCCCCCTCTACCTCCATCTCTCCATCTGACTCCTGCTATCCCTCCCCCTCTACCTCCATCTCTCCATCTGACTCCTGCTATCCCTCCCCCTCTACCTCCATCTCTCCATCTGACTCCTGCTATCCCTCCCCCTCTACCTCCATCTCTCCATCTGACTCCTGCTATCCCTCCCCCTCTACTTCCATCTCTCCATCTGACTCCTGCTATCCCTCCCCCTCTACCTCCATCTCTCCATCTGACTCCTGCTATCCCTCCCCCTCTACCTCCATCTCTCCTCCTGACTCCTGCTATCCCTCCCCCTCTACCTCCATCTCTCCTCCTGACTCCTGCTATCCCTCCCCCTCTACTTCCATCTCTCCTCCTGACTCCTGCTATCCCTCCCCCTCTACCTCCATCTCTCCTCCTGACTCCTGCTATCCCTCCCCCTCTACCTCCATCTCTCCTCCTGACTCCTGCTATCCCTCCCCCTCTACCTCCATCTCTCTGTCTGACTCCTGCTATCCCTCCCCCTCTACCTCCATGTCTCCTCCTGACTCCTGCTATCCCTCCCCCTCTACCTCCATCTCTCTGTCTGACTCCTGCTATCCCTCCCCCTCTACCTCCATCTCTCCATCTGACTCCTGCTATCCCTCCCCCTCTACCTCCATCTCTCCGTCTGACTCCTGCTATCCCTCCCCCTCTACCTCCATGTCTCCTCCTGACTCCTGCTATCCCTCCCCCTCTACCTCCATCTCTCCTCCTGACTCCTGCTATCTCTCCCCCTCTACCTCCATCTCTCCATCTGACTCCTGCTATCCCTCCCCCTCTACCTCCATCTCTCCTCCTGACTCCTGCTATCCCTCCCCCTCTACCTTCATCTCTCCTCCTGACTCCTGCTATCCCTCCCCCTCTACCTCCATCTCTCTTCCTGACTCCTCGTCCTCCTCTGATAGTCCCTTTCCCTCCCTCCATCCACCCTTCCCTCTCCCCTCTCCCCTTCTCCTTCCTCTACCTACCCCTGCTCCGTCAGTCTCACCCACAGTCTCACCCTCTCCACATCCTCCATTTCTCCCTCTATCACTGTTGTTGTCTCATTCTGTTGCTCCTAGTCTCTCTCTGTTCTGTTGCTTCTCTCCCTCCGTGTCCAGTCTGACTGCGTCCCTCCATCGCTCCCCATCACAACAACATCCCCCGACGCCTAGTTTCGTCTTACCGTATTTGCCCGACATCCCCAGCTGGTACAAGACGGTCATCAGAAACAGAGATCTCCATAGCTTTAAGTGTTGCATGATAGACAGACACCACCCAGACGCACTAATGATAAAGGCTACACACTATTCCGTCCTGTCGGCGCGCTTGCGGTCTAGATATTCATAATGCCTCTCCGTGCACGGAAGCGTCCGTAGCCTACCTGTAGTATCTCTCCCAGGTGACTGAGACCTGGGCAAGGACTTAGCACTCGCTACGGGGGTTTTCTCTAAAGCAAAGTGAAAACACGCACGACGCTTGAAAACCTGGTGAAAACCTGGATCGGATTCGGACCGGGACTCTGTCTATCCGCAGTCAACCAGGCGGGGACCTGCAGTGACGTCATGGACAGAGCTACGAGAAGATGCTCGGCGCGGGAAGAGCAGGGAACCATGTTACTTGTTCATGCGGATCATTCAGGCAGCTAATGCGACGCCAGTTAAACGGTACAAACACCAGTAAAGTTGAGCTAAGCACTGTTGGCTATATAGTCGCAATATATAGTCTGTATGTTTTGGTTTCTTCTTTAGAAAGGAGTTTGGATAAGATGCTTTAGAATAGATTTTACCAAGAAGTTTATTTCATTTTGCAGTGTGAGGCTAATAATTATTGAGCTCAATTTTTTTTTTTTTATATATATATATATTTTTGGGAATGATATTTGGTTTTTGAGCTAACTGTAAGAATGAAGACTCGGGTGTGCAGGTTATGGGCGCATAACCACGTTATCCCTATGGAATAACAATTCCATATACCTTCAATGTGCTTCTTCTTTACACCAGAAGGTGGCAGCACAGCCCAGAGAGATGAACCACCAACACTGCTGAGGGAGAGAAGGTTCAAGATCTCAGACAGTAGAGAGAGGGGAGGGAGGAGAGGGGAGGAGAGGGGAGGGGAGGGAGGGACGAGAGGGGGGTGGAGGGGAGGAGAGGAGTATTGTACTGTACTCCACCTAGGTTAGAATAGGATATTGAGTTGTAATAGATTGTATGTGCATTTAGGGTTAGTATAGTGTATTATTTATTGTTACCTGTATATTTAGGACGTTTTAGTATTAGGGTTAGTATAGTGTATTATTTATTGCTATCTGTATATTTAGCAAGTCTCACTTATTTAAGCTCAGCATCGATGTAAATTATGTTCTGTGTACTGAGAGGAGAGGAGAAGAGAGGAGAGGAGAGGAGAGGAAAGTAATGAATAGAAACAAGGTGGTTTAGGGTGGGGTGTGTTGGGGGTGAGGGGGAGACTTGAGGGGAGAATGTTTCAGGGGAGGAGCTCGCTCAGATGGTCATGTTCAGCTTCACATGAGGTTTCCTACGCCTGTCACTGTAGCCTCTCTTCGTTCTCAGGCCAACGGCTACACTTCACATAGCTCTTCACCTGGAGTTAGCTGGTGGTGTAGCTGGGAGTCTGGTACTTGGAGAGATGCAGAGAGATGCAGCAGTCCTAACAGTGTACTGACACCTAGTGGTCAACTCTGCTATGGCCCTGACCACATCTCCAACCCCTGGTCCAAGGCTGGAGCTTTCGTACAGAACTCAGATGGAAGCTTCTAGAATCTAGATGTTCTTGGCGAAATCACCGGTGCTATTCGTGTCGTGTTACGTACCCGTTCTGAACAGAGAGAAATGGACAGATCACCTGCTCCATGTGAGAAGAATGTCTCATAAAGTTTTTTATATTCCAGTGACACACAGACATGCAGAAACACTATCTCTCCTTCCCTTCCCTGTCACAGCAGCATGCTTGGTGCGGGCATGGATAGGTGTGTGTGGGTGGTCGTGTGTGTGTTTGTGTTTCGGTTGCCAGGAAACAGGTTGCTGGGCCACGACGGTGTGTTTTAGATACATTTACTGCACACACGGTCTCACACACACACACACACACACACACACACACACACACACACACACACACACACACACACACACAGTATCAAATGACATGGCATGTCAAACCCCATGCACCTCTGTGACTATCTCTGTCTCTCTGTCTCTCTGTCTCTCTGTCTCTCTGTCTCTCTGTCGCTCTGTCTCTCTGTCTCTCTGTCTCTCTGATTCTCTGACTCTCTGACTCTCTGCTTCACAGAACCTAGTGTAAGGACCATTTCCCAACTTGCCTGTTTCCCACCTGCCCCACATTACTCAGCATCTCTAAAATACACCATTTTAAATTGTGTGACTTCTCACTGTATAAATAGACTGCTGGATCATTCTGAGTGTGTGTGGGGGTGCTGAGAAAGAGAGTGAGACAGAGAGGGAGGGGAGGGGCAGGGCGGGGGGAGGTATCACTGAATGTTTAGATAGCATACTCTGCCATGTGGACACTAGCACGGCCCCAGGTCTAATTTAGTCTCCAGTTAAATATTTGGAGCACAGGTCAGCTTGTGTGCATGTGTGTGTCCGGCGTTGCCAGGCAACGTTTGCCCCCCTATCCCCTCCTCTTTCTATAAACGGTGCGTGTCAGAGTGAACTGTTGTTGTGATCGCAACCCCTCTGCCCTTAACCCCTCTGCCCCTTAACCCCCCTGCCCCTTAACCCCCCTGCCCCTTCACCCCCTTGCCCCTTCACCCCCCTGCCCCTGCCCCAGCCTCAGCCCCTGCCTTGACTCTTGCCCCTCCCCCACTTCCAGTCCTGCCATTCCCACAGCTCAAATCTCTGTGCCATCTCCATGGGATATATTAACCAGGGAAACTCCAGTCGAACAGCCGCATCTTTCATCGCTCTGTCTCCTCTCTCTGCCTCTGCCTCCTCTCTCTGCCTCTACCTCCTCTCTCTGCCTCTGCCTCATCTCTCTCTGCCTCCTCTCTCTGCCTCTGCCTCCTCTCTCTGCCTCTGCCTCCTCTCTCTGCCTCTGCCTCCTCTCTCTGCCTCTGCCTCCTCTCTCTACCTCTGCCTCCTCTCTCTGTCTCTGCCTCCTCTCTCTGCCTCTGCCTCCTCTCTCTGCCTCCTCTCTCTGCCTCCACCAGGAGACAGTCACTCTGTATGCTAACCCTCACACAGTACAGGGAACCCCCTGAGCTGGGAAAGTCCAGGTTGATACCCCATATCGTCACACTGAAGTCAGAAGAGATAATACTATGATAAATGCCATGTGTGCTTGCGTGCGAGTGTGTCTGTCTGTGTATGTGTGTGTCTGTGTGGGTTTGAGTGTGTGTGTGTGTGTTTTGCAAGCTTGTGCAAGAGTCAACTAACACAGTAGGGGGTTGATTTAACTACCGTCTGTGTGTGAGTGTGTGTGTGTGTGTGTCCGTGCATGTTTGAGCATCACAGCTCAGCTGGTCATCACCCCTCCCCTGGCCTTAGGAACAAGGACCAAGCCTTATTTCAGGACCAGGCTTGGTTAGCAAAATGAAGCGTGTGGAAATCATGGTTTCTATTTTTAGCTTTTTGCCATGCAGTTGTCGTGTATAGTGTCGGTTTACACAGCAGTGTCAGAGGAGGAAGGGGGAAGGAAGGGGGAGGACAGGGGGAGAGGGGGGGGTGAGAAAGGGAGAGGAAGAAGGGAGCAGATAGATGAAAAGGGAGAGTTTCCTAAATGTGATGAGGGCTGACCAGGGCTCCGTGTTTGCTCGCTCTGCCTCAGTGGGTCCCCGAAGAAAACGTCAAATGTCTCTTCGCACACATGCTCTGGTTCCCATGAGCCCCGGGGGATGGAGGTCTCGATGTGGAGGCCAAGAATAGCGGTGACACCAGCAGCTGAGCGCTAACACACACACACACGTTTTGGCGTTTACAAAGTGTCATGTGAGGAAGGGTTACACACAGGAATAATCCAGTGATCACGGTTTCATGGTCATCTTACATTGCCAGGTCTGGTTCCTGGAAGCACCTTATCCCGGGCAATCTAGTGGGGGCTGTGTACTGTTAAGGGTAGCTGTGTTAGGGATAACTGTGTTAGTGGTAGCTGTATTAAAAATATCTGTTAGGAATAGCTGTGTTAGGGATAGATGTGTTAAGTATAGCTTTTAGGGATAGATGTGTTAAGGATAACTGTGTCAGGGTTACCTGTGTTAGGGAGAGCTGTGTTTGGATAGCTGTTAGAAATAGCTGTGTTAGGGATAGCTGTGTTTGGATAGCTGTATATGGGATAGCTAGGGACTGTTGTGTTTGGTGGTGGGTATAGTGATCCAGTAGTTCAATGGTGCTTAGATGTCATTGCAAGACCATGTGTTGTCATTAGTCATAGACAAACATGTCATTGCTTTAGACTGCAGGTCCACATGGTTCAGATGGTCGGAATATGAGAGATAGCCCCTGGGATAGAGCCACGGCTAATTCTGTGAAAGATAGATTTATTTTGTTCTTCTCTTCTCCTTCCCGAGTACTCCTCCTCTCCCCCACTCCTCTCCTCTTCTCCTTTTCTCCTCCTCTCCTCTCTCCAGGGGGTCAGGTCCACTAGTTGGCCTCACCATGACTCACCAGTCTGGGTATCTTGCCCTCCAACACTGGGTATGTCGTCTGGCTGGCAAGACCACTGAGCATCCCACTCCACTTTGACTCAGCTCACTATCTCTGCCTCTGCCCTGTGTCACCCTCACGCTCTCAGCTACACGCACACGCACACACACACACGCTCAAACATACACGCACGCACTCAAAAAGACATACACACAAACGCTCAAAATACACACACACGCATACACGCACTCAAAAACACACACATACAGATGCATGCACACACAGACACACACACACACACTCAAGCACACAAACACACACACACGTGCGTGCGTGAGAGCGTGCATGAGAGCGTGTCATCAGTCACCAGGACAAGGTTGCAAACAGAGTACGTGACCTTCGTCATATCAGGTCTGCTGTGTTCCTGTTACGTAACGCAGGGCACATGGCCAAACACGTAACACCCCAAGACATTCAGCCTTGGAGGCGTGTCCTCGGGTTTGCGGTTAACCCACTTCCTGTAACCTCCAGAGCCTGCTTGGCAGGTTTGCTAGGTGCCGTCCATGGCCTGTGTTTGTGTGAGTGTTAGGGTACAGGGTGACTGTCTTCTTCCTGTTTCCCGGTTTCCCGCCCCCTCACTGTCATTTCTCTTTCCTCTCTGTCCTGCCAAGCACCACCGTACCCCACTCACCCAGCCAGCCAGCCCACTACTGGAAACCAGACCCTGTGACAGCTGAACCAAGGGACTGGAAGGGGAGAGAGAGAGAGAGAGAGAGAGAGAGAGAGAGAGAGAGAGAGAGAGAGAGAGAGAGAGAGAGAGAGAGAGAGAGAGAGAGAGAGAGAGAGAGAGAGAGAGAGAGAGAGAGAGAGAGAGAGAGAGAGAGAGAGAGAGAGAGAGAGAGAGAGAGAGAGAGAGTGAGATAGAGAGAGTGAGAGAGAGAGAGAGAGAGAGATAGAGAGAGAGAGTCAGGTGAGAGAGTTGCGACCGAGGGAGGGGACAGCCGGGAAGAGGGCAGAGGGGGGAGGGCTAGGAGGAGTGGGTGGGGCGCAGCTACAAATAGGAGGTCCACTGGACGACAGCCCCTCATTTCAGTCCCCTTGCCGCTCAAGCCAGACCGCCTTCCACTCCGAGACCCGCCCACGGAACCCTCCACCATGAGTAAGAGCTACTCCGCGTCCTCCTCGGCCCAGACCGCCTCTTCCTACCGCCGCACCTTCGGCTCCGGCGTGGGCGCCTCTCCCATGACCTCGTCGATGTTCTCGGGCGGCCGCGGCTCCGCCTCCTCCATGTCCTCCAGGACCTATGAGCTCAGCAAGGGGGGTCACGGGGGCTTCTCCAGCCTGCGCTCCTCCTACAGCGGGGGCGGTGGCGGCGGCGGCTCCGCCGTGCGGCGCTCCTACGCCGGCATGGGCGAGAAGCTGGACTTCAACCTGGCCGACGCCATGAACCAGGACTTCCTGAACACGCGGACCAACGAGAAGGCGGAGCTGCAGCACCTGAACGACCGCTTCGCCAGCTACATCGAGAAGGTGCGCTTCCTGGAGCAGCAGAACGCCACGCTGGTGGTGGAGATCGAGCGGCTGCGCGGCCGCGAGCCCACGCGCGTGGCTGAGATGTACGAGGAGGAGATGAGGGAGCTACGCAGGCAGGTGGAGACCATGTCCAATCAGAGGGCCCGCGTGGAGGT
>NC_140383.1:22510000-22515000 GCF_054491055.1 Hypomesus nipponensis
AAGTTGTCTGACCAGTGTTTGGGTTGACGTCTCATTAGTGTGTGTATTGACGAGTATTGATCTCTGAGGTGTGCATGTGTATTGATCAGTATTGATCTCTGACGTGTCTGTGTGTATTGACCAGAACGGGGATGTGTTGCTGCTGTTTTGCAGGAGATCCACGAGCTGCAGTCCCAGATGCAGGAGACCCAGGTCCAGGTCCAGATGGACATGTCCAAACCCGACCTGACCGCGGCCCTCAGGGACATCCGCACGCAGTACGAAGGCATCGCCGCCAAGAACATAGCAGAGGCTGAGGAATGGTACAAGTCTAAGGTGCGTTGCAGGGCTTTCGCACATATTTTACACCTCCCAACACAAGTTCATGAGGGTAGAGTAGAGTTATTATGGGTAATGTAGTAGGGGTGGTGGAAGAAACTGTAGTCACAGGCTCACAGATATGCTAGGACCAGTAACAGGGACAACAGGGAGAGGTGACGAGCAGTTGGAGGGAGATATTGAACAGAAAGATATTGGAAGGGTTCTGCAGTACCCCACTGTTCACCACACTTCTTCCTGTTCACTCCTTTCCACCTCTATTTCTTCTTTTGTTCTCTTCTCATTTACTTCCATTTGTATTGCCTCCTTCTCTCCTTCTCCTCCTCCTCCTTTTCCTTCATGCGCCTCCTACATCTCCTCTTTCCCTTTGACTCCTCTCTCCTTCTGTACTTACTCTGTCTTGTTCTCCCCCTCCTCCTCCCCCTCCTCCCTTCCTCCTCCTCCTCCCCCTCTGCAGGTTTCAGACCTGAGCCAGGCAGTGAACAAGAACAACGATGCCCTGAGACAGTCTAAGCAGGAGAGCATGGAGTTCAGACACCAGATCCAGTCCTACACCTGCGAGATCGACTCCCTCAAGGGAACCGTGAGTCCTATCTATCTATTTATCTATCTATCTATCTATCTATCTATCTATCTATCTCTGTCTGTCTGTCTGTCTGTCTGTCTGTTTGTCTGTCTGTCTGTTTGTCTGTCTGTCTGTCTGTCTGCATGCGTGTTTATCCCTATATTTACCCCCCCCCCCCCTCCTCTGACCCGCATGCAGAACGAGTCCCTGCTGAGACAGATGCGTGAGATGGAGGACCGCATGAGCAACGAGAACGGAGGCTTCCAGGACACCATCACCCGCCTGGAGGGAGAGATCGCCAAGATGAAGGACGAGATGGCCCGCCACCTCAGGGAGTACCAGGACCTGCTCAACGTCAAGATGGCCCTGGACATCGAGATCGCCACCTACAGGAAGCTGCTGGAAGGGGAGGAGAGCAGGTCAGAAACCAGGATCTCTCTCTCTGCGTGTATGTGTGTATGTCGTGGCTACACAGAGCAGGAATCTAAATGCTGGAGTGGTTTATGAATGGTGCTGGAACCTCTGTGTGCAGCGGGGTTGAAGAGGGTGTCCTGAGATTGAGGATGTTTGTTTTGTCTCCCAGGATCACTACCACCACCACCAAGACTGCCCCGTCAGGCTATGCCTCCATCAGAGGAGACTACAGAGGTAGGTGTACCTACAAAACAGGGCCCAGACACACACACATAGACTCATATATACACACACATATACACACACAGATGCACACACACAGACACACACGCACAGACATACACACACAAACATACATACATACACACAGACTCACGTACATACACACACACGCACACACACACAGACTCACATACATACACACACACACACCTCTCTACAATCCTCCTCTGAGATGTTTGATCATTTTCTAAGAAGAATTAATCGCAGGAGGAACATTAACTGTATATCCACCTTCAGCCACCGGGGGGCAGTTTGCCAGCCAAGATCCTGACAGCATGACATATTGACACCTCTCCCACATCAATACTGCTGCGGTTTTCTCTCGGGTCAATTAAAGGAGATCATTAGCGTGTACATTAACTTGGTGGGCGAAGATGAATCGTCTGTGGGGGCTTGTGGGTAATCACGAAGGCACAAACAACTAGAGCACCGAGTTTGTGCTGGAGGCGAAACCATGCCGCTCGAGCAACGTAGAGGGAAACCTTTGAAAACAGTGTCAATGACACAACGTGCTCCTGTTTCCATAGAGACCAGCCCAGAGCAACAGCGCTCTGGTGAATCGTTCTCCAAGAAGACGGTCCTGATCAAGACCATCGAGACCCGAGATGGAGAGGTGAGACACACACACACACACCCCAGACACACAACCCTTCCCTCGCTACACCACTAGAACTTGAATGGAGACGAAAACCACCACACACACCGACCGTGCGCTTCCAGCGTAACGAGGAAGCTGAGTGGCTCTGAACAGACGCCCTCCTTCTGCCCTTTCGCTGCTCCAGATGGGCTAGCCGCTGGGTGAAGGAGCGGAAGGGAAAGTTCAGGGTGTAAATCTGGCCCCTCCGGCGCCCCCAGCACAGCCTCCCGCCCACCCACAACACAACTCTGACCCCCGGGAACCTGGATAGAGAGAACAGTACACCTGTTGAAGCACAGCTCCCCCAGCCCTGTCCTGAAGAGTCTGTCTGTCTGTCTGTCTGTCTGTCTGTCTGTCTGTCTGTCTGTCTGTCTGTCTGTCTGACTGTCTGACTGTCTGACTGTCTGACTGACTGTCTGACTGCCTCCTCTCTCCGTCTCCCCTGTCCTGTCTCCCTCTTCCTCTCCATCCTCACCTTAGGTGGTGAGTGAATCCACACAGCACCAGCAGGACATCATGTAAACAGGAAGAGGACACGGACAACCGCGCGACAACATTTTCGAAAAACACGGACGATTCTAGCAACACACCAGCAGGGCTTGTTTGCCATGTGTCCTCTCTGGAGAATGAGTGAATGAACAAGAGTGTGGCGGTCTGAAACAACTGGGCAGCATTTTTGTAACATGTTTATAACACGTTTTATAGCATGGTTATAACTCACTATGTACTGCTGATATCAGAAGGTATGACCTTTCACCACATGTGCAGGAATGAAGGATGAAGGTGGAGAGAGAGAGAGAGCGCCTGTAATGATGAGAGGAGGAGATGGAGGGAAGTAGAAGGGGACTCAGTAAAGTCATTAGTTGGAGCTCTGGAGTGTAAAAGTTTTCAGTTTGTGTGAATGTATGAGTGTGTCTGTGTGTGTTTGTATGAGTGTGTGTGTTTGTGTTTATGTACATGTCTATGGTGTGGGTCTCTCTGAACACCAACATTCTTAAATAAAGATACATGAAAAAAAAATCCTTGAAAACGTTTTTTTTTTTTTTACTAAAGCCTGTCTCAAGCATTCATTATTTACAGGAATAAGACAGATACAGAGGAAAAGAAAAGGTTTGGGGTTTGGTGATGCTTGTGCCTGGGCTGTGCAGGTCAACACACAGGCAGGTAGACAGACATACGATAGGAAGAGGAGGGAGAGAAGGAAGGTGGAAGAGGAAAATGGTAAAAGGAGGAGCTAAACACCTGGACCCAACACCCTCAACAAACCACTTCTATCTACAGAGAGAGACAGATGAGATGGTCTAAAATGGTACCTCTCTTTTCGCCGCCACTCCCCCCTCCCTTCTCCTCCTCTCTTTCTGCCCCTCTGACTCCCTCCATCCATCCTCCCTTGAGGCTGGGGTAGTAGCAGACATTAGACATCTGCTACCCTAGTCCTTGCATCTGTCTGTCTGAAACTAGGCTATTGAAGTAACACTCACCAGGACGCAGTGCGAGGCAGAAACAGACAGCGACACAGTGATGTTTAGAATCACAATGTTTATCATAACAAGGTCCATACAAAGACATGCTCAGTAATAATAACAATACCAATATTCATGATAATAATAGCCTTTGTTTTTCAATCCAGTTCTCCCTGACATGAACATGGAATCCAACATTGGACGAAAGTGCAATCAATCATCTTATCAACCAATCAAATCAAAGAAACTGAACATTAAAAAATGTTTTTTTTTTTTTTTCATACAATATTTAAGTAATCAACCAATCAGTTAAAAAAGCATCATACTGTGCACAGGAACATGACAACGCTTGGAGAAGAGAAACTGTACAGAGATCCAGGAAGAGAACCAAGTCAACCAATAGAGAGGCTGGGATGGCAGTCACATGATGAGCCCCTCACAGCTTTTACAACAGCACAGGACAGGAAGCAGACAAGAAGAGGAGGAAGTCCAGGAAGAGGAGGAGGAGTCAGCATCAAAACTGCATGACCTCAGACGATACAGTTGAATTGAGTCCAGTCAAATCCAGTAGAACTATTCGGCATTCCTTCCACAGACACACACAACAGGGTCACCCCAGGGGTCCACGGCACCAGAAGGTGCAACAAATCACAACGGTTCCTCTCAGTTCTGCCACGGGAACACATCGCTGGCCACCCCACCCCTCTACGGGTGAACAGCGTCACAGTATGGTACGAAACAAACATACACAAATACATGTTGGAGATGGTCACGTCGGATGAGGATGGCATTTGATTCTCCAGGTCCTCTGGGGCAGCAGAGGGCGCCGCAGACAGCTGCCTCTCCGGTCAGACATTGGCACCACACTTGCCACTGGTGAGGCCGTCAAACACTGTTTTCGCTTGGCGAGCCCGTTTTAGTAAACATCCAGGTCAGGTGGACGTGGAGGTGCAGTTCCCCTCCAGACCAGAGGGGGTCAGACGCGTGCAGCCGGCCCGCTGGCGGTCGTCAGGGGCACCTGGGAGCCACAGTCGTAGTCCAGCTGGGCCATCCGGGAGCGGCTGATCATGCGGCCCTGAGGGTACGCCCGCCTGTCCACCTGTCTGTCGCGGAAACTACGGATGTAGCTCTGAGGATGGACAGACAGGGAGAGGGAGAGACAGAGAGATAGAGACAGAGAGAGAGAGGGAGAGAGAGAGAGAGGGAGAGGGAGACAGAGGGAGAGAGGGAGAGAGAGAGAAAGAGACAGAGGGAGAGAGAGAAAGAGAGAGAGAGAGAGAGAGAGAGAGAGAGAGAGAGAGAGAGCGTCATGGGAGATATA